>NC_030425.2:28710000-28785000 GCF_001660625.3 Ictalurus punctatus
CAGACATTTCTTTTAACGCTTACGAACGTTCACAGCGAAGCGCTGAGTGCACAAGAGGCTGGTTTTGTGGAGAATTTATTTATTTGTTTGATTCATTTTGGCTGATTTTTTTTTTGAACACACACCTGGCAACCCTGGTGTATTATAGCATATAGAGGCAGATATTCAACTCACACAGCTGTATAACCTGGATAACATCATGTACTGCCTTTTCTTACGATATATCTGTACACTACATGTGTAGTATGTAATTGTGAATATTTAGTATGAAAGGGATGTTTTTAATTCAGGGACCATATGGCAAAAAAGGGGGATTTTCTTGGTGTGTGATATGTGACACAGTATTTAGTTTTGCTAACAAACCAATAACAATAGCGGCAGATTATATAAACTAAGGCTGCAGTTCCAATGCAATTACTCTCTCTCTCTCTCACACACACACACACGCGCACACACACAGACATCCCACAATACTCCCCGAATGTACTGTACTGTACATTATTACTGAATCATCATCATCATCATCATCATCATCTTCTTCACCCCTCTCAATTCCACAGTTTCTCCCACAGACACACACCTGATCTGAGATCTGCTCACAGGGTCATGAAATGCGCTTCTGTTCTTCCGCTTCTCATCCTCTGCAGACTTGTGCACGAGCTCAACATTTCGATATTTCGATTCATAAAACGATCAATTGTGCACGAATGCGCTGAATGCTCGGCGTTAAGCTTTTATTGTTTACGCTTAATATTATAGCGCACATGCAAATCATTACATTCCGATCAAAACCCAGGATGTGGGTAAGAAAACTGCAAAAAAAAAACCCGACATGATAGAGTAAAGTCCCCCCCCCCCCTCTCTCTCTCTCTCTCCCAGACCTGTAACACCACGATTATTATTACTTGTATATAAAGGTGTATAATCAGTTGATTTAACCCTCAGGTGTGTAAACAGTGTAAATGTGTGTTTTTCTCTCTCTACGTCACAGACCTGGAACACCAGTTATTATTATTATTATTACTGTTTAGTATTATTACTGTTTATTTATTTTTTTATGTTTATTATTATTATATTTATACTATTATTATTTATTATTATTGTTGTTGTTGTTGTTATTATTATTATTGGTATAAGGCTATTATTATTAGTAGTAGTAGTAGTAGTAGTAGTAGTAGTACTGTTTGTTATTATTATTATTGTTGTTGTTGTTGTTATTATTATTATTGGTATAAGGCTATTATTATTATTATTATTATTAGTAGTAGTAGTAGTAGTACTGTTTGTTATTATTATTATTGTTGTTATTGTTGTTATTATTATTATTGGTATAAGGCTATTATTATTATTAGTAGTAGTAGTAGTAGTAGTAGTAGTACTGTTTGTTATTATTATTGTTGTTGTTGTTGTTGTTGTTATTATTATTACTTGTATATAAAGGTGTATAATCAGTTGATTTAACCCTCAGGTGTGTAAACAGTGTAAATGTGTGTTTTTCTCTCTCTACGTCACAGACCTGGAACACCAGTTATTATTATTATTATTACTGTTTAGTATTATTACTGTTTATTATTATTATTGTTTACTTATTTTTTTATGTTTATTATTATTATATTTATACTATTATTATTTATTATTGTTGTTATGATTTTAGTAGTATGATTATTATTAGTAGTAGTATTAGTAGTGGTAGTAATAGTATATAAAGGTGTATAATCAGTTGATTTAACCCTCAGGTGTGTAAACAGTGTAAAGGTGTGTGTTTCTCTCTCCTACCTGAAGCTTTAATCCAGTGAAACGGTCTCGCGCTTCCTCGCCTCACACACACTTCCACGTTCGTTAAAAAAGCAGAAAACCGGTGAAACACACACACACACACACACACACACACACACACCGGAGCGAAATAAAGTGGAATAAAATCCGCACTAGTGCCAAGGTGCACGGCGCGAGCTCTTCTCGCTTCTTCTGACGCACGCGTTAAAACGCACCCGCTCTTCTTCTTCTTCACATAAGAACGCAAGTCTCGCGCGACGCCGCTCACGTGTGGGGTTTTTCTTTCTTTCTTTCTTTCTTCTTCTTCTTTATTTTTGTAACGCGGAGACTCCACTGATGAGCAATTCCGTAAGTCGAGTGTTAGTTTGAGAGAGATTGAAGATGTGGAGGTTTTCTCGGAAGCGGTGTGGGAGACTTTCAGCAGCACGGACTGGGGTCGATACTGCACTGTACACAGCGCGCGAGCTGTCCACACCACACGGGAGGCGCGCGAGCACTTCGGTAACACCGGGGAGGAGGAGGAAGGGGGGGGGGGGGGGGGGGGGGGTTGCTGGGAGCAGGGCGGGGGTGTTAAGTGAACCATAATGCGAAGCATTATAAAAGCATTCTAGGCATCACACACACCCACTCACACACACACACACACACACACACACACACACACACACGTTGTTCTCTCTTAGTTATTTCTAATACATTTATTTTGTTATAAAGATTGAGAGCACGTGATCAAAACGCATCAACATCTTAATTAGCTATCACATTTCTGTATTAGTATAGTGACATTTGGCCATCTACAAAAAGATAAACACACACACACACACACACACACACACACTCACAGGTCATTCTAATTTTGTGTAATATTTCTATAGCATTGTGTGTTAACTCGGGTAAATAAAGCACCTGCAGGGTTCCTCGGGAGTCTTTTGGATGCTTCTATCTTTTTATAAAGGAGCTTTCAGAAGGAGAACCTGCTTCTGTAAAGGAAGCGCTTTGTTGTACGGTTCTACAAAGAACGGTTCCTTCAGCCTGACACACCAGAGAACCCTTTAGGGTCTTAAATGTAATGTTTTCTGAAGAGTGTGATCCTAAAACTAGAACCTCGGGACACAAAAGAACTTCTTCTGTATCAAACCCGTGTTTCTTAGAACGAAAGAGAGAGAGAGAGAGAGAGAGAGAGAGAGAGAGAAAAGACATAAAGACATGAAAGAAGGAATAGGACTCTTTCTCCTGGAGATAATGAAGTCAAAATCATCGCCTATTGTAACTCAGGGCAGGTTTTTGCCTCCTAATGGGGACCAAATGTCCACATAATAGCTCAGAAATATGTGAAGACTTTGACCTCATGGTTTCTAGAAGGAAGAGTTCTCTTCTCTCACTCTCTCTCTCTCTCTTTCTTTCACCCACCCACCTACACACACACACACACACACACACACAAATCCTCTGAGGAGACAATGCATGGCTTTCATATGCTGTGTATAATAGGGGAAGTTTTTTATCTCGGGATTTCCACTCAGTCACACTCGCTTCTGTTTTTCACCACAGCTGAACATCACCATGCTGACGAGCTGATCTCAGAACAGCTCTAACTGCACTGATCAGCTTTTTTTCTCTTTCTTTCTTTTTTGCAAGGTGGATCACATATCTGCATGCGTGTTTAATCTGCACTGAACACACCGTTTACTTTCTCTTTTTCTCAGTTCAAACACACATCTCTGTTCTGCAGAAGCGTATCACGGAGTTTATGCAACGTACGAGCTCTGGGAAAAAGAAAAGAAAAGAAAGAAAGAATATCACGTACGATAAAATCCCCCATAATCCCCCGTGAGGCTTCTTAACGCCGATTTATTTCAGTATGAAAAAGTGGGGACGCTTTTAATCAAAACACACTTTCACACTCGCTTAGTACAGTATGTAATAATAATAATAATAATAATAATACCAATATAAATCAACCGGGAGTGCGTCAGAACGATCGACCGTCTTCAAGGAACGCTCAGAACCTCCAGAACTTATAAAGGATATAACTTTTACACTGACGCAGAAAACATCCGGTGAGAGTCAGTTCTGCGAGCTGAAACGTCTTGTTGACGAGAGAGGGTCAGAGGAGGATGTCCAGACTGGTTCTAGCTGACAGTGAGGCTACGGGAAGTCAAATGACCTTTCTTTACAAGCGCGGTGAGCAGAAAAGCATCTCAGAACCAAAACCTACAGCTGAAGACTGTAAAAAGATCGGGAGACGTTTTATGTCCATCTGTCCCATCTGCGTAGCCCTCAGAGTCATGCTCATGGACGACAGGAGCGGAATCCGACGTGGTCTTCTCCCGCTGTGACACATCCACCTCAAGCTTGTGTTCTGAGATGTGTTCCTGCTCAGCGCGGTTCTTCAGAGCGGTTATTTGAGTAACCGTAACCTCAACCTCATTCTGAAACCGTCGTGTGTGTGTGTGTGTGTGTGTGAAAATCCCAGCAGGAGATGGTCAGTTTCTGAAATCCTCAAACCAACACGGTCAAAAAGTCACCGAGATCACCAAGAACTGATACGTCGCACCGCCGACACGTGATTGGCCGATTTGTCAACCGCACGAATGGACAGGTGTTCCTATTAAAGTGGACGAGTAACAGAATGTAACAGAATTGGGGTCAGGGTTAGGATTCCTTCCGGGCGGTGCTTGGGGAAAAGACGTCGTGTGTACGGCGCGTGTACAGAGCGCTCTTCTCTGTTTTGATGATGGCGATGACGATGACGGAGCAGGAGCATGGTGTGCTTTTCACTACGGCGTGTAAATCTTCAGAAACGTCATCAAATCCCTGAACTCGCGCGTCACTGCCGAGGGTTTAGACGTCTTTAGAAAGGTAAAGAATGATATTTCCGCGACATTTCGGTAAAAGACATCTTCTTAAAGAACAGTATGTCACGAGCGGAAGATCTCGACGCTGGTTTCGACCGGTTACGCGCAAGTTTTCTTTGTTTAAAAAAGAAAATATCACCACCCCCGCCCACATACGCACCGCCGACCCCGAGGCCTTGAGGAACACTGTTTCGTTCGACACGATTTCTGTCCAAGATGAGAATAAAGCTCTTGACTGAGTAGCAGATGTGGACGAAAAAAAACGGTAGTGGGGGGAAAAAAAGGAAAGGAAAACATAAGCGGTGTCACGGCGCACCGTGCCGGGTTTAACCTACAATACAGACTAAAGTTAGACTGTAGACTACACGGTATACGACGTGCAGTCTATAAAAATATCAAACACACACAACGTACAGGCGTTTACACACAGAGCCATGTTGATTACACGGCAGCTGAGAGAAACAGCAATTAACTGAGGGACTGAATGTATAATAAAAGAACTGAGAGGCAGTGAGAGTGGCTGGGAGGGTGTGTGTGTGTGTGTGTGTGTGTGTGTGTGTGTGTGTGCCAGAAGCACCTGGTTTGCTGAGACCCTGATTATCCCTTTTGTTAAAAGCTAAAGGGTTGAAGGCTGCATGACAAAGGCCCCATCTCTCTCTCTCTATCTATCTCTCTCTGTCTCTCACACACACACACACACACAGAGGGAGGCAGGAAAGGGCGGACCCTGTATGTGTAAAGTGATAAAGACCGCTGTTTTCTGGCTGGTGAACGGTGTCAGACTCGTCACTAGTATCACTCCTCACACTGACGATAAAATGCCTGTGAACTTTTACAAAATGGCCGCCCGGCCGCGTTCTCAGCACATCACCGCCCACGCGGTGTTTGTCCGTCCTCGTACCACACCCTGTTATTATTCTTTGACGTTAGCCGGAATTCAAAGCCAAGCCAAACCTCAAAGGAAGCTCAAATATCCAAACAAACGCGGCGCTCGTTTGTAGCCACGCCCCTAAAAAAAATGCACAAAAAGCTGAATGTTACTCGAGAGGGCGGAGCTTCCTGAGCCGACAGCCAACACGATCGACGGGTTCATAGAGACGACTGCTCGTTCCGATCGGTCGGCGTCTGGAAGCTGCTCCTCTCGTCGACGTGTCGGTCTTTATGACCCGACGATGACGTGTCGCGGTGGAACGGACGTGTGTCGGGGAACGGATAACAGGGTTTACCAGAACGGAGTGGCGATAAATACGGACGTCCTCTAGAAACCTCGTGCACCATGTGGAACACTGTCGGGACGGTGTGAAAGTTTTCACCCGAGGGGAAAAAAAACGTAGGGCGCGGTAGCGAGCGATTATGGCGACAAACTGAGATCCCAAAAAACAAAACAAAACAAAAAAAAACCAAAACCAAAAAAAAAATCCAGTTTAGAGGACGTGAAAGAGGTTTGGGGAAGTTGTAAAGATGAAAAGATTCGTTTTTTTGATATCGCATCCAGAAAAGCGGATGCACACGATTCCACTGATTACTGTTTCACATGTCCTACCTCAGGGTTCTCCGGTTTATTCCCACCGTCTAAAAGCTCCCCAGGAGGTGGATCGGTGACACAGAACTGCCCCTCGGTGCGAGTGTGCGAGTGTGTGTGGTGTGAAAGACACGATCCTCCGTAGAACCAGTAAACCAGCTTTAATAAATTTTGCATGTGTTTATGAAATTTACATGTGCTTTCACACACACACACACACACACACACACACACACACACACACACACACTCATCAGCATGTTTGGTTGCTGTAGAAGAAATCGAAAAACAGAAATCGCCTCTAGTCGTTAGAGAACCGCTTCACTGGACCAGCTTTCCGCGTTCCACTTTAACAACAAACTCGACTGTTTGACTTCAGCAGAGGCTCCGAGTCGGCGCGGAAGCACGATCGTCACACGTTACTGATAAATCCGTACAGGGAAGAGCCGATATAACTGACTATATATCTATATAACAGATATCAGGGTTCAAAATATCTTCTCTTTTCGTGAAGAAAAAGCACATACGGTCGAGTCGCTAAAGAGTCTGCAAGTACCGGGACACGTCGTGTAACGGAAGAAAACACCGCCGCCTAGTAAAAAGACTCCAGTACGTTTACACGGACAACGGTAATCCGATATGAACCCGATTTAGACGATACTCTGATTAAGACTAGCATGTAAACGGCGATTACCGAGGACCTTAATCCGATTAACGTCACACTCGAAGTAAACGCGAATGGAATCGAGACGTGTGGAGTGTTCCTGTTTTAGTCGCGTTACAGACACGTACACAGCTTAATCACACTATTAACGTCGTGTGACGTTTCCACCGCATTGCGCGACAGGACACGTACACACACGGCAGCGCTCGAGCGTCTGACGGCGAACGAGAGAGCACGGCCGCGTCCCAAACCGCGTACTTACCTGCTACATAGTGGGAGAAATACAGGTATTTAGGTAAGTACGCGGTTTGGGACGCGGCCCACGGCTTCAAGCGGTCGTCTATTAGCGCGTACGGCACGACTAATAATTAACCGCACTGGAAACTTTCGTAAAATTAAAAACAAAACCGTATACGGTTCCATAACGAAGACCAACCGCATGTCGATACGTGAAATTCCGGAGGGGACGTCGGACGGCGTGGCGCGGGGACGTAATGACGTGTACCGTTAATCCATCTACGGTCTATAACACGTAAAACGGGTACATGAAAGGAGTATTCTAAACACGACTCATGTAAACACCTTAATCAGAATATCGTCTTATTCAGAATAAGGTCGGTAATCAGATTACTGCCGTCCATGTAAACGTCGTCAATGTTGCCTTTCAGCTTTCCTTCATTCATTATTCCGTATATATTTTAGAGTCTGTATCATTTCATTTCCCTTCCCCCTGAGTGTCTTTGTCTGACCCTCCAACACGGTGCACTTTTTACACAACATCCGACCGTCAATCTTACGCGACACGTAAAAAAAAGTTCAAATATAAATACCGAAGACGCACGTCACCGACGTCACGTCGGCCGTACAAACCGTCACGAAACTCCTCCTCCTCCTCCTATTGTGGGTAATATGAGCAGGAAAAGCATGCACGTATACGCACTTTGGAAATCCGGGTACCTTCGGGATACTCGTTTCGACATCGTAGCATTTGGGACACACTCACTCTGATCTCGGACACGATGTAGGACGGATAGCAGACGAACTGAGACGCAGGGTCGGTCTCGGTCTCGGTCTCGTACAAAACATAACACAAGCAAACAAACCACTGACGAGAGAGAGCTTCCAGAGAGCAGCCGTGCGCTTCAGAAGAGCAAAATTCGACGATAAATGACAGCGTAAGAGCTAAACATTTATCAAGAAGAGAAACAGGAAGCGTTAGTGAGTGGGCGGGAAACGAATAGATCAGCACCACATCGAGTAAAAATCGTTCTTATGCTTTTTAGACACGTCACGTCATGTTGAATGTATAAAATGACTTTTGCACGACTTCTCAGCTGTCACACGTGATCATATACACACTTTTTTTTTTTGCATCTTTTAACAAAGATTCCTTTCTTCTTCTTTTTTTTTTTACACACGTGATTATTTTATGCGGTTCCTTCATCCTCATAGAAAACGTGCAGACGCACCGTTTATTTATTTCCATATGTGATTATTTACACGTTTTTGTTGGTTTTTTTTTAAATATGGGGTTTATCCTCGCAGCCTGAACAGTGGAACTGTCATGAACCTCACTCCTCCGTGTATAATTCATGCTTGGTTATCAGGTTTAGCCGAGTCGTAGCCGAGCCGGTCGATAACAGATGTCACGGGCACAGATGGTGAACGGTAAAAATGGCCGCCAGCACGAAAGCCTGTGTGCGTTCTCCCGCGTTCCTGCCCTCTGCATTGTCTCCGGCTCGGTGTCTGGGGAACTCCAGCCGCTTGCTGATAAAGGCGCGTTTAAAAGCAGCGGCGTGAAAGAACCCGACCGAGACATATGACTAACGTCAGACGGGGAGGGAAAAGTGACGACGTGGTTCTGAATACGGCACGTATTCGGTGAGAAGTGTACACACGGAGCGCGCCGATAAAAGAGGTGAAGTACGTGCATAAAGCTTTGTTCTTCTGTTGACTTTTGACTCTGAGCTCCTTCCTGAAGCGTCCTGCTGTCCTTTACCGAGTCAAAGTCCACCACGCTGGCTCTTCAGAAGCTAATCAAGCGACACTCTGTGTGTTTGAGCATGTGGGTGTGTGCACATGCAAATACACAGAATGCCAGACAGACAAATACTCGAAAAACCCCGGGTCTGCTTCGCACGTTTGCGTGTTCTCTCCACGTCTTTATCTGATTCAAATACAGCCGACTTCACATTAAAAACCACAACGTCGACCTTCTGCTTCCTGACACGAACGCAGACTCGGGTCTCGGTATCAGAGCTGTACATCTCGGGTTTTATTTCGCCGACGTTATCGTTATCGACACCAAACACAAATCCTGCTCTGTTCCTGTTCCTCGAGGGTTCCGTACTCAGTCCGCTCCAGTTCACGCTCATTACGCTCTCTCTGAGCCATATAACCGACCATAACCGACACGTATAAAGACCGGCGTCTTTACGATGACCTCCACACTGCACATTAACAGCGCAGCTGCAAATCACGGGTCTATTTAGAATGAACGCGCTCGTTCGAATACGTTACGGTTTCCATAGTGACAACCCGTTCACAGGGACTCCTACGGCGGAAGATAAACGTATTGTATGTTCGGTATTACGGATGAGTGGAACGTTGAGGAGACGTGTATTTAGCATTGACAGAAGGAGTCTCCAGTGTCAGAGCTTCGCAACAGTCAGAAGGTGAAGCTGTAGCTTGAAGTTTTCCAGAGGAGTTCTTTGCGGTTACGCACGTAACAAGCTGCGGGGGTTTTTTAAAAACTTTTTCTTGTCGAGAGAGAGAGAGAGAGAGAGAGATAAAGAGAGGCTGGTGAGGGAACGATTTTTTCACTTGTTTCACAGATGTTCCTTGACGTTAAATGTAACTATAAATGGATAAAAAGGGTGAAATCTATATGCGTTGGTAAATTGTTCCCAACGTGCTGTGGTATAAGAGGAAGAGAACGCATGGGGACGTGCTGTTATGGGAAAATAATAATGACTTCAGGGTGGGAAGAGTAACTGCGCTTCATTACACCACCCTGTATTCCAGTTTAACCACACTTATTATTATTATTATTATTATTATTATTAAATTTTATTATAACAATTTATTTCATCATTATTATTATTATTAAATATAAAGATGTTTTATCCACTTCCAGTTCCTTTCTTTAAACTCTCTTCCTTTTTCTCTTCATTAATAATGTGTACATAATAACATAATCATGTAATAGTGTATCTCTCGCTTCCTCAGCGTTTCACAACCGGTCATTAACTCGCCTCGTCCCACCCCTTCCTCCACTCCCTGTCCCACTTCCCCTTTCTCACGCCGCTTTCTGTTTCTGAGAATCGTCATTCTTGTCTCGGTTAATCATGCGATTCTGAGACAGCGTCATTGTGTGTGTGTCATCGTGGCGTCTGAGAGGAGATTTTTGAAAAGTTTTTTGAGGCCTGTGCGGTTTTTCTCGGTCTCAGATGATGGATGAGTCAGGCTCATTATTAACATGGGATTAAGTCAGGCTTAGCACTCCTTCAGATGGAGGGTGATGGGCGTTATAGCAGGGAATTATTCATGCTTGGATATCGCCATGGTAACCGGGTGGTGGAGGTGGTCCCCAGGGGCATTGTGTCGATTTCTGACCGTTCCGGTTCAGTCCATCTGTGAACACTATTTTTGGTATTCGGGGTGCAGATATGATTAAGGATGCCATTCCGGTTGAGGAACCGAGTGCTGAGTAAACGGCCCAGCGCTCCTCTAATGCTTAATGGAAATCCAAACCGTAAAATTAGGAGTTACTGATTAAACACACAAGTGCCGTGACTGATGAAAGCGAGTCACTGTTAAACGTTAAACCTTTCTCGTGTCTCGTTTGTGTCGTTTCCGGAGTCGACCTGCGTGGAAGGTTTTCACGTTCACAGAACAGCGACGAGCAGCCCTGATGTCTTCATCCTTCCATTTGATTCGACTTCAATGAAATCAGAGAACAGTGAAAGAAAGACAGGAAGGAGAAAGAAAGAGAACAAGACGGGACAAGGGTAGAGATAGAAACAGAGAGACAGATGGAGAGATAGAGTGTGAAGCAGAGAGCGAAACAGACAGAGAGAGATAGATACAGAGGGACACACACAGACACACACACACACACACACACACATATAAATCATATCTAAATATCTAAATATGTATATATATATTCAGTATCTCACAAAAGTGAGTGCACCCCTCACATTTGTGTAAATATTTGATTATATCATTTCCTGTGAGAACACTGAGGAAATGACACGTTGCTACAGTGTAAAGTAGCGAGTGTACAGCTTATGTAACAGTGTCAATTTGGTGCCTCCTCAAAATAACTCAACACACAGCCATTAATGTCTAAACCGCTGGCAACAAAAGTCATATATATTGTGTGTGTATATATATATATATATATATATATATATATATATATATATGTACTCTCTCTCTCTCTCTCTCTCTCTCTCTCTCTCTCTATATATATATATATATATATATATATATATATATATGTACTCTCTCTCTCTCTCTCTCTCTCTCTCTCTCTATATATATATATATGTACTCTCTCTCTCTCTCTCTATATATATATATATATATATATATGTACTCTCTCTCTCTCTCTCTCTCTCTCTCTCTATTGTTGTGGATAAAAAATGTCATAAAATAAACATAAGGGAGGTCCAGATCCAGATCCAGGTCCAGTAACGGTGAGAGAAGGGACTGACGACGGGCACCGGCACCTAGACATACAGAAGCGGTTTTAGTCAGAAGTGGATAAATTGGTAAAACACTTTAAAGATCTTTATGGGTTATTAGTCGAAATAGTCGAAAGAAGTGTACGAGCTGAGGAGTGCTAAAACACACACACACACACACACACATGCTCGTACAGTCAAGGGCGGGCAAGTAGACACAACATACGCACACACTCTCTCTTTCTCATACACACACATGAATAACTTTAATAGAATCTTATAGTAATAGAGAAACTCTATGAAAAACAGAATTGTAGGATATGCAGGACAGTAGAACTGTAATGATATTAAGAAGTTGGAAGTACAGTAAACCGCTTTTCAAGTAGTATAATATATATATATATATATATATATATATATATATATATATATATATATATATATATATATATATATATATGTACTCTCTCTCTCTCTCTATATATATATATATATATATATATATATATATATATATATGTACTCTCTCTCTCTCTCTCTCTCTCTCTATATATATATATGTACTCTCTCTCTCTCTCTCTCTCTCTCTATATATATATATATATATGTACTCTCTCTCTCTCTCTCTCTCTCTCTATATATATATATATGTACTCTCTCTCTCTCTCTCTCTCTCTATATATATATATATATATATATATATATATAAATGTACTCTCTCTCTCTCTCTCTCTCTCTCTCTCTATATATATATATATATATGTACTCTCTCTCTCTATATATATATATATATATATGTACTCTCTCTCTCTATATATATATATATATGTACTCTCTCTCTCTCTCTATATATATATATATATATGTACTCTCTCTCTCTCTCTCTCTCTCTCTCTCTATATATATATATATATATGTACTCTCTCTCTCTCTCTCTCTCTCTCTCTCTCTCTATATATATATATATATATATATATATGTGTGTGTGTGTGTGTGTGTGTGTGTGTGTGTGGTGTCTGTGGTGTTTTGTGTGTTTAAATGTGCTCAAGTGTTTTAGTGTGTTTTAGCGTGTGTTTGTGTTTTAATTTGTGTTTGTGATTTTTGTATGTTTTAGTGTGTTTATGTCTTTTTGGCTGCAATTTTGTAACTCCTTCACCTTATAAACGAGTGTTTCGACAGGATGTGGCTTAAACCTCACAGAAAACTTTGTACAAGCTCACAAACCAACATCTCCAAACATTTAGTTCTGAAACCCCTCACACTTCACACACTTCACACACCTCAGACCCTGTGTGTCTGACTGTGTGTTTAACCCACATGCATATCATATTATAGTGTATATCTTATTACTATAAATTGACATTTACTCATTCAAGCAATGCTTTTATCATAAAAGATTTATTAAGGACCCTCTACGACTGATGAGCCGAGTATTAAGGGTCAGTGAGCGGCTCAGTGGTGATGGGAATAAAACTCAACTGCTTATTAGGCAGATCCGGTATGTTTTATCACTTTTGACCGGATGATATTTAATGCTATTCAAGATTCAAGATTCCTCAATAGTCATATGCACGGTCAAGGTAAAGAGAGAAAAAAGTACTTCCTCCTCTGCACTTCCTATCGGCCATCACTTTATAAATACTTCGAATATATTTAAGTTGTAAAAAAAAGAAAAAGAAAAAAAAAATAACTTGAAAGATTTAAAGATAACTTCTTTGCTTACTGTGTTGAACATATTCGCAGCTTCTCGTTATTTAAGGAAGGGGTGGAGAAAGAAATCCGGATGCTCAGATCTCAAAACAAAACAATGCTAAAACATTCTGTTGGTGTTGTTGCTGGGTTTCTGTTCCATTACAGTAAGGAGTATAAAAGTGTCTTGGGCACAGTAAAGACCTGTGTCATCTGAGGTAAGAATAAAAGGAAAGAAGAAAGGAAGTAAAGAGATTGCGGTTTTCTTGTAGTTTGCAAAGGTGTTGCTAAAAGGAAGGAAAATTTCACACAAGCAAACTTAAATAATGTTTTGCTTCCTGCAGTGGCAAAGGGTTCTGCAGTAGATAAGACTTCAACGCCCCGAGAATAGGCGCTTAAAAACACACCGGCCGTCAGAATGCGGCTTCATCATTACTCACATAGTGAAAGAGTCGCACCGTGGACTAATGAAAATGGCCCACTAGGTTCCTCTTTTGTAGTCTAGAACCACGAGTAAAAACACCATTGTGCTGACAGCAAAGTCCTGACAAACGCGTGTGTGTGGGTGTGTGTGTGTGTGTGTGTGTGTGTGTGACCTTTCTCAGGTCACCTTTCAGTACTGCTGAGACTCAAACAGCACCGAGACGTACACGTCTTTCGGTTTTCACACACACACTTACACATAGAAGCTAATTATCTTCAGCAGTTCACTTACTGACATGTTTTTAGAAGCCAGGAGGAAACCTCGGAACCCGGATGAAACCCTCACGGACTCGGTGAGAACATGTAAACCTCCACACAGACAGTAACGCGAACTCAGGATCGACCGAACGTCTAAAACGGGTCCGGACTGTCCGTCGGGAGCGGCGGGAGAATTCCCACTGGCCTGACGACTCCCAGGGCCCGCTGCCCTGCTGTATTCATTCGATTGATTCGATTCATTCATTTTTAATCGTTATTATTCTTATGCCCGATGTACTCGAGTGATCTTTTCTGAATTCTTCATACCGATAATAAATCTATAATAAATGAGTCTGTTAGTCTTGACTTGCGACGCTACCACTGGCCTCAGAGCGAGGATGGACAGGAAGCGGTCAGGTGGAGCAGAGAGCGAAAGAAATTATCGACCTGTTCAGGGCTTCAAGTGCAGGTCAGTCTGACCTGTAAATACTCGAGCTTTGTGTTCACAAACTTAGCTAACGAAGTATTAACCCCAGTTTCTACAACTAGCAGCGTTAGTACTATTACTACCGTCACTCAAAATCTGCTAAAGGACAGCGTTATCTACTGTATAGTTATAATGTTACGACCCGGGACTGGAGGCGGATGCAGGTGCAGGTCAAAGTCTTTATTAGCAGTAGACAAGCAAACACAGGAAACGTGGTCTTCACCAGGAAAACGAGAAACTGGTATTGTGGCTTGAAACTAGAGCAGGGCATGAAACCAGACCGTTTAGCGTGCTAACGCATTCACTATCGTAATCGAACATAAACGGGAAACGCATCAGACGTTTGGTACAAACCGCACAAACTATCCCGACGATAATACCGCGCGGAGTGCGCGGTCACCAAGGGGTTTAAATAGTCCACAGAATCAAACTAAAGCATGGACACCCGGGGCAAATTAACGACAAACGCAAGCATGACGCGAACAAAAACAAAAGAGTCACGTGACCAGTCAGAAGCCGTCCCGCAGTGCCGTCTGACAATATGTGAGGTTGGAAAACAAACATTTTCTCCTATTTTTCACAACAAGGTGGAGAGCGCCAACCCTCCGCTAGCGCTGGTGCATATGCTTTAATACATTTCTATAAAATATAGGTGTGGTTCAATTTCAGGCATTTTAAGTGTCTTTAAGTCTGAAAAATAAAAAACCCGACACATTTCCACGACGTGATGCTTTAATCTGAACTAAAAGAAATGAAGGTTCTGTCCTCACGAATTACAGCGAGGTTAAAAAGCTGCCATTTTCCAACAACTTGGAGACGGTTCTGTTCGTAGTAGTAGACCTTGTACAGACATGACAGCTCCATGGAAAACGTCCCCCCAGAAAAGCGTCTTTTGTTGACCTCACCTCTGCGTTTAATGTACATTTGTGAGTGAAAAGTCGCGAGTTACCGGCGGCGTCGCACTTTTGGTGTTTGTTAAACGCTCGGCAGACCCGTGTACGCTGATGTAAATAAATCAGGACTGCTTCGCTACCTCCGGGTTGCTCGTTTATGTTTTTTATGGGATGTCCGTGCTGTGTTTAATAAATTAAAAAAGGTTTAAATGATCAAAAAAATCAGGCTGTGAGTGATTTAAAGAGTTGTCGTGGGTGTATGGGGTGGCCCGGAGGAGCGTCAGACCGCCGGGCTGAAATGATCTCCCAGTCCGAAACCGTCTCGAAATCACAATTGAGTAGAGTAGAATCCATGGAATGCATATATACACACCTACGCACTTAGATAAAAGGGTTCTTCACATGTTCTTCAAGGGTTTAAGGCTCCTTAGCTTCCTAAAACACTTTGTAAGGCTTCCGTTACTTCACGACGGACAAACCCAAGACCTGAAAAGTAAAAACGTCTGATTATCTAAGCGCGTGATGTCTCCTTGCAGAAGTAAACCAGTGCTGATGAATCGTTCTCACTTCCTTCCCGCTGTAGATAAGACACTGACTCGACCGTTCTACACGAACCCGATTGCCGGTTAAAAACTATTTCGAATAATGTTTAAAAAATCCAGCGTTCGCTTTTCATCCTAATCTTTAATCTGTAGTGTGTGTGTGTGTGTGTGTGTGTGTGTGTGCGTGAGATTATGAGGTTTGGACTCGTTTCGGTTCACCGAGGAAAAAAGAGAAAAAAGTCCAAGCTCACTCATGATACAAGTCTAAGGGGCGGGTGTTAATCTCGGTCATTGAAAGTATAAATCACGCGTCAACGAAAGACAAATACAGACCCGCGGCCGTTCTACGGGAGCGGTGTCGGCGTTCAGATGAGACGGGCGTGAGAGAAAATCTCCCCGAATGCCGTAAATTATTCCCGGACGAGTTTCCACACTTGGGTGAAAATCTCGCTTAAACGTGTCTGCGTATAAACGGAGCCGTAAACGTGTCGATTCGCTCCTTTCGAGATGGAACTACGTCTTCAGACGGAGGAGTCTGTGAGACGTGTGCATGGACAGGTTGTGTGCATGCAGCTTGCGTCCTCAGCGCAGAGAAATTGTAGATTCAGTGAACAGAGATTAGTTTATAAAAACCCTGGAGGAGACGTTTGACATGATATGATTTACCTTTCGTACCTCCGGCTTATGTGAGTGTGTATGTGTGTGGGTTGAAATCGCCGTGCGGGCGTCAGAGAGAAAGGGCTGATGGGATATTCTGGATGTAGATACAGAAAGGGAACGTGAGGAACTCCACAGCTACTGTAACAGGACGGGCGCTGAGTGTTGCTGAAGGTTTCACAGGGTTCGACGTGTGAACGTCCCTCTGATGAGGAACTCCAGCGCATTACGGTGCGTTTGTGTGTTAGTGTGTGTGTGTGTGTGTGTGTGTGAGTGTTACCCTGGGATTCTTTGTGTTAGTGTGTGGTCTTTACAGCTTTACGGACACGCATTACGGCCGGAAATCGCACGTCGGGCCTCTGCTCCGTGTTGTCCGTCTCACGTGTCAACGACACGGTTTTGGCCGTGTGTTGGATTTTCCTGGCCGCACGAGATGTTTCTCAGCTCCAAAGCCTGACGTAGTGTTCATCTGCTTTCTTTAGCTGAAACCTCCTGCGTGAAGCTCACGAGCGCTTTATATATGAATGCAGTGCAGTGGTTAAATGCACGTGTGATGATTTCCTTATTAGCTTTTACTCAGATCTGCTTTTTTTTCCTCTTCCACGTTTCAGCAGAGCGACTCCCACTGACACGTGACATGACCAAGATCGTCAAGTACAGCGCTGTCGAGGTGACATAGTGCTTATGTAAGGACTAAAACACTCTGGAAAGTGCAGTTATAGTAAATAATCAATGACTGGATGCTGTGATATGGCCCACCAAGAAGCAGAGTTACTCTTACATCCCATAATGTATTATTTCCCCAATAACTGCCCCAAGTGTGTTATCCCCCATGAATTTTTCATCCATCATTTTTCATTTATTAAACTCTTCCAGCAGCATAATGCGCTCTGACACACTGCAGAAATGGTTCAGGAACGGTTTGAGGAACATAAAGAGTTCAAGATGTTGACCCGGCCTCCGAATTCCCCAGATCTCCATCCGAACCGGCGTCTGTGGGATGCTCTGAGGCCCCACCTCGCAACTTAAAGGATCCGCTGCTAACGTCTCGGTGCCAGATCCCACAGCACACCTTCGGAGGTCTTGTTCAGTCGACGCCTCAGAGCTGTTTCGGGGGCACAAGGCGGACCTACACGATATTAGGCAGGTGGTTTTAATGTTATGGCTGATCGGTGTACACGTCACGTATGCTTCTTCTGGGATAATTATAATAGAACAGATGGTATTTGTGACGTGAGTGTCAAATCTTTTGCGTTAAAAAAAATGTGTTTTTCTTCAGCACTCCTGAGGAACAGGCGGTACAGGGGGAGAGTCACGTCTACGTTCCTGCTGATCCGGCATCTAATGGTGTATTTTTAAAAGTTTACTTCAGTTACACGCTGCACTCTGGAAGCTGAGACGTCGCTGGCTCGGTGTCAGGATTCACGAGTAAATAGAGGACACACACACACACACACACACACAGCAAAATCCCAGCGACAAGTTCTGCCTCATACTGACTCTTTTTAATCGGGGAAATGGATTCTGATAACCAACATGTGAGTGTGTTTTGGTTATAATAACATTTAACATCTCTAGAGTTCGTTAATGCAGCTGTCAATCAATAAGTACACATTTCTCTATGATCAGTGCCATGTGTTTGCTCTGCAGTCAACAATAATATCGCACATGTCCAGGATGTGGAAATCCTTCTTACGTTTACACATATCCTCTAAATAGAATTGAGGCTATATAATACATCCATCCATCCATCTTCTACCGCTTACTCCTTCTTCAGGGTCGCGGGGGAACCTGGAGTCTATCCCTGGGAGCATCGGGCACGAGGTGGGGTACACCCTGGACAGGGTGCCAATCCATCACAGGGCACAATCATATACACACTCACATTCATACACTACGGGCACTTTAGACACGCCGATCAGCCTACCGTGCATGTGTTTGGACTGGGGGAGGAAACCGGAGTACCCGGAGGAAACCCCCGCAGCACGGGGAGAACATGCGAACTCCGCACACACACACACGGCCATGGTGGGAATCCGACCCCCGACCCTGGAGGTGTGAGGCGAACGTGCTAACCACTAAGTCACCGTGCGCCTGAGGCTATATAATTTCATCCAAAACTAAAATTGATCCAAATCAGAGTTTACTTAAGATCTGACATCAGATCATTTCAACACAGCTTGGACACGGTCACTAACACTAACACTAAAACTAACACTAACACTAAAACTAACACTAACACTAAAACTAACACTAACAGGACAAACACTAACTCAAAGGAAGACAATACGGGCTCTGATGAGAAGTTCTGGAGGCTAGACAAGCATTTTCTACGTAAATTAAAATTGCTTCTACATGTGTGTCGTCAACAAAATTCAGTAAAAATCCAAACTTCAAAAAAAAAAAAAAATTATTATTATTTTCTTTTTTTTTTGTCGATTCATGCGTCTGAGTAGTCTGGATGTCTTAGTTGTGTGATTTGGAAGTCGGATATATGCCATTCATTAAAATTCAGAACACGACTGTATTTGAAATGTCTCATGTTGTCACATACAGTCAGTGACAAAATTATTGGCACCCATAATGATGACGATGTAAAAAGTAATATCACAAGCAGTGAGTGATACTTATTAACAAATGCATAGCAGAAAGAATATAAAAAATATACGGGAATCCGTATAGTTTTACTGTAGCGCACTATCCCCCCCCCACACACACACACTTTTTCTACAGACCATGGTTTCAAAAGTTTTGGCACCCCACATTTAATACGTGCCGAACCCTCTGCTGAGTTTCTTCCTGTACAGTTTAACAAGCTCGGAGTCCTGCGTAGAGGATTTTGGTTCCCTTCTCCGTGCACGACATTTGAATCTCCTTCAGTTCACACTACAGGTGTTTAAGAGGATTCAAATCGGGACACTGAGAACCCTTAACCCTTAAAACCCATCTTTTTACACCATTTAAAAAAAGAGGTTCGTGAGAATGTTCTGTTAATGGAAGGTTAGTAGTTGAAAAATGTTTAAAACGGTGTGTGTGTGTGGTTTTTTTGCTTGTTTGCCAATAATTCAGGACTTGACTGTATGAAGAATGGCAAACATGGAATATTTTGAAATGCAAAAAGATTTTATCCAAAGGTAGAGAATAAAACCGAGTGCGCCCTCTACTGGTCATCAAGATTTTCTCAAGCATTTATTTCTGAGAAGAAGAAGAAGAAGTAGAGAAGCAAAATGACAGTATTCATCCGTGACCAAGCCTGTTCATGGACTGAATGTGGTGTTGTAGAAGAGCGAGCACTGAGTGATTGACACTCCTGATTGATCTCACTGATGCATTTCCACCTCCTCAGCACAGGTAAGTTCGCTCAGGTGCAGCTTGTGTTTCAGGTGACCAAAATTCAATATCCTGCTCTCATCCTCTTTCATTCACATCACATCTGAAGGAATGCATGCGTGCATGAAGTCACTTAGTTTCCATAGCAACCGGCGCCTGCATATGGAAACCGATCTTAAGAAGTACACCGAGTTACCGGATAAAATTGCAGCCTAAGGCCTTTTCTGTGACCTCTAATTGGATTTCGGTAAAAGTGGAGGATCTTCAGTGCACCTTACAGGCAGACCCAGACAGCCTCATTCATCACTGATCAAGCTGGACAGTAATTCATTCATTCGTAATTTGCTCTCAGGAGCACTTACACACGAATTTGGTGTGTAATGAAAATGCAGTTAGCTGGAAAATAATTCGTATCAATTCTCATAATTTCACTCCTGGAGTTTTGTACGTTTCTGTATAAAGGGACTCACTAATGTGAACCTCCACTGTCCGGCTTCAAACTGTATAATTGTCGATGAGTTACTGTGATTTTCAATCACATACCAAATTTGGAGGGAACAGCTATTACCTGCTGTACCACTGATGTGTTGTTGTCAAATACGTTCCATCAGGGACAATCCATAACATCTAACCACCAGGTGTCAGTGTAGAGCTCTAAAACCAATGTTACTATGCACAGAGGACACATGCTTACTGGGCCTTTAAAGTTTCCTGATTGGTGGAATCAGACCAAACTCACTTGACACCCCAGAGCAACATGTTCCAGAAGCTACTGCCTAGGTTAGTCTTCCACTCAGTACAGTTCAAGAGCCATATGTTCAGCCAGAATGTAACTGGTCTCCACCACTTACAGCTTCTGAAAGAAAGACACAGCCTGCTTTAAAACTTTCTGATGTCAATCCACCGGAAGTACAGAGAGTAATCGTCGAGCACATGGTAAGAAATGAAGATTCTTCTATGCACGTACACACACCTTTACGACTCTGGTCCTTCTCTGGGCGTTCCCCTCACCCCAATAATGAAGACTGAAGCATGGCGTTCTAATGTGGAAACACTCCTCAAAGACACAAAACTGACAGATATATATACAAGTCATGCAAACTCCTTGAAAGCCTTTTGTCACCTGCCTTTGACCTAGTGAGGCATCTGACACCCGGGTCTCTCCCAGGCATGTATTTGGATATCCTAGACTCTGCGTTCGGCACCATTGAAGATGGAGATGATTCCTTTGCAAAGTATCTTAATAGTATGCAAGATAATGGTGAGAAGTCCTCTTCAAAGACTACGAATGATGCTGAACGCCGCCTTCAGGAGGGGAGGTGTGTCTGCAAGCGACCTTGACGGGTAACTCTTGAAACAGTTTCTTAGGGTTTTTTTGGACAACATCTTAATATCAGAATTACAGCTAGAACAGAGGAAGCAGAACCCACCTACTTCTTCGAATTTCTCGTTACTCCACACAGCAGAAGACAAACGGACATCCAAAGCATCCCGCATCAAGCAGTACTCGTATTAGCAAGTAGTAATGTAAAGCAGAAAGTCTCATCTCATTATCAAGGTGCTTATTTCCAGTATGACGAAGGGTGCACACCATCGCCATCCACCTCTGATTCCAAAATTGAAATTCAAGACCTGAAGAGACAGATAGATGATTTTACAATCCCAGCTCACCCAAATTACACAGAAGATCAGTCGAAAGACGCCGACTAGACCAGCAGCCGAACCAGTAATACCCAAATCGGCTGTTACAAGGTCTGCAGTCGACAATACCACTCGATAACCACAATTTCACAGCCGAGGTGCAAATAATAACACCAGCAATAGGCCACAACCCCGGTATTGTTTCAGCTGTGGGGAGGATGGACACATCAAACCCCTGTCTCAGGGTGAGCCAAACCCCTCTCTAGTAGCCTCAAAGAGGAAGCAGCTAAAGGATAAACCGCTAGCATGGGACATTGAGAATTTTGCCTCAAACCTGATGGTTTAATCTAGGTTCAGTTCCGGTTGGAGGACGAACAGAGACTGAAACCCAAGCAAAACGTCCTGAGAATGGATAGTTAGTGACCCTGCCAAAAGGACTAATTGGGGCCAAGTGCACTGCACAAGTGACAAGTTATTGATTGTTTGTTAAACACGCGCTCTCAAGTGACAACACTCCCCAATTCTTTCTATCAAGAGAACTTGTCCTATTTTCCTATCCACTCATTGAACAAATTACTTAGAAGTAGAAGGAGCTAATTTCCAGGAAGTCCCTTACATTGGATATGTTGAAACGACAGTCAAGTGCCCTATAAGTTCATTAGGAGAAGACATTGAGGTCCCCACACTAGCCCTGATCGTTCCTGCTCTGCTGTCCACAGTTTTAATAGGTACAGACATCCTTTGTTTGTTTTGTTTGTAGTGTTACGGTAAAGTGTTGTTTCTGTATTCAACATCTAGTCTCCAGCGTAAGTTTTATATCTTTTTCGGCGTGAAGACTCACGGCCAAGAACACACCAATGAGCCGTGTTTACTGCTGACAAGTTTCTTCTGTAAAATAAGACACGCCCCTGGGGGCAGGGCATATACATCCTAGAGAGCTTCTAATTGGACACGCATAAGCCGAGTACAGGACGAGTCATCAAAAAAGTTTTGATTGTCTTCCTGGGAGTGACGAATTATCAAATTAAAATGTCCCAAACTCATTTCTGTATTATTTTTGGACATAAAAACAGTATTATTAAAATCTTGGCACCTCATTCTCACAATATCTCACTGAGCCTTCCCTGTTCCCTGAGTGGTCGCTGATGTTTGAGCTTTTTCTTGATAAAATTAGACTTGACATACGTATACATTAGTCTTGACACTCGGGCCTAGTTCTTTTTGCTTCTTCCTGATATGACAGGATGAGAAGAAACCGATAAACACGAATGCAGGTTTCATATCTCCTCTCATCCCTCCTGCTTTCAACAACTTCCTCAGATTGAGTAAATTCCAACCCACATCCAAATTAATCCAATATCTCACTGCGGTTCTGTGTCTGCTTCTAATTACGGCCTTCGCTCCATCGACATCTCAGTTCCACGCTATATACACACTGATGATTTAGGAGGTTCCTGGAACTGACAGGTTTCCTGCAGGAAGGCGTGAGGTTACATGGCCAGGCTGCTCTATCTTCTCCGAGCAGTAATCTGTACCTGCTGTGAAATCTGACTCGGAGCCAGTACGTATATTTAATGCTGCGTGAATCCAAATCAAATTATTCCTCGTTCTCATTCTTGAGTGAGCGTGAGAGACGAGGAGCTGTTTCGGGAACACAGTCTGACTTCTTTTCGTTTCAGTCCGCCAAATGTAAACCGATCGACAGTTCAATGTTCATCGGAAACTACGGTAACTTAAACCTGCGACTTTTCCACCCAGACCAAATAATATGACACTTCTTTGGAGGATTATTTTGTTCGATCCATTAGAGACGCCTTACACCATCTGGTCCTTTTGTTGAACCACTTGCATGCACGGTCATTCAGTATTGCAGCAGTACTGAATATTAAAATAATTGTTTTTATTCATTTCGAATATAAAACAACAGAATTGTTAGATAGAAAGCCAATTTAAATTGTATATTGAATTAAAGCACCACGACTAGAAATTATTACAGAGCAGAGTAATACAGCATTATCATGTTAATCCAGACTATCATTTCTGTACAATATCCAAATATTAGAGAAAAAAATGTATATTTTTTTGCGGTTATCAGCTTTACTGAGCTCGACTGCTGTTAATTAAAGTAAAGCAGTTTTATTTTTTTTAATTTAGGTATATTAGGTTATTAAATTCATCCATGAGCTTATAGCTTCCTAATTTGCATTTTTTTTTTTTTTAATTATCAAAAGTTTTCCATTATTTATTAAATTGTTTCACAATTTTTCTATAAAAATTTTTTTCCTGTACTTTTTTTTTTTTAAAGTGAACCCGACTATGAAGACTCGTATGGCTCATTAGATTAACCCTGACACCCATTACATAAATCCGCTATATAAAAACACTCTAGATGCCTAGAAATAAAAAATCCTTGCGCTCGTAGGCCGCCATTGCTGTTTACGTCGCAATGCATTCTGGGTAGTGACGTCAAATGTTTGCACCGGTCTCGATTCTCCAGCGACCCTACAGAGATATAAACATGCCTTCAGCCTTTTCGATTTGAACCCGAGCGTAGCATAAGCGAGGAGGATAATATAGAAGACGTTACTCAAAACGTCCATGAGGATGAAGACGATCAGAGAGGAGAGGAGGCGAGAGTGGCGCAAAATCCACGGTGTCTGTGCAGCAACTGCACGTCTACGCCAGCCGAGAGAGTTTGTTATTCAAGGTAAGTATGTGGATTAAACTATCGTCTTACGATGGGAACATATTCTAACATCAATTTTTTATCAGCCATCAATATCAATCATTTTAGAGATTATCAGCCATCTCGCCGTCGTACACTGTCGCCATGTTATGAGCAAATCTGTGCTATCTACACAGCTTCTGCGTGTACGAAGGTACTCGTATCTTTGGAAAGCTAAGATTCTTGTGATTCGATTGATATAAACTGTTTTGAGATACAATCACAACAGCAGCTACAATCAGCGTCTCCGTCAGACCACCAACATACAAACAAACACTTCACGAGAACTCACCTCATGTGAAGCCTCATAGTAATTCACTGATCCATAACATCCTGACAAAAACACCGGCAAAAGGTCCGAACAATGCAATTATGTAAAAAATATTTAGTCCAGCTTTCAAAAGAGACCAAAACCATGCATGTGCTCCAAATGGTTCAGGGACAGCTTTAATTTTACTTTGGGTATGCCTTGGCTAGGCGTTTTAGGTGAATTTTACAGGAGAACATCTACGTTATGAGAATATACAGAAAAAAAACACACTAACAAAATGCTTACAGGTTTGATTATATTTACAGATATCCCCTGTGTCACAGCACACAAGAACTAGAGCATTACAGACAAAAGCAGCAGAGTGTAGCTGAGTGTAGTAACCATCTGACAGAAACCAGCATGAAGACTGGAGGAACCCAATAAATTCACTCCATAATTTCACACTGATCTTCTTAGACCTCAGCTAATCCTGATATTTATTCATTAGGGTTTGCCAAGGTTAAATCACGTAGACAGCAATATGAAAATATTTTATGGTATTTTGACAGGTTGGGGGAAAAAACCCAGAGTGAAGCCTCCGGGGGCCGGGTCTCTCACACCTTAAAGTTCAAGAAACGCCCCTGTTGCCAACCCTGGACCTGGAGAACCCTCTGTCCTTCACATTTTAGTTTGTACTTCCTCCATCACTTCCTCTATCCTTTTTTTTTTTTTTTTTTTTTTTAAAAACTAATTTGTGTGCATTTTAGACGGAGAATGGTATTTTCATGAGAAACTGGATCTGAGAAGTAACGAGACAAGAATACATCAGAGACACCAGCACGTCCTGTTCCAAACCGCCGGAGATTAAAGTCTGTTCTATTGTTTTAAATGTTAGAAATGTTAGGAAACTGCGTTTTTTTTTTTCTGGTCTCGAGTGAAAGATTAGTGAAAGTCGATTGTTTTGGGATGTCACACATCATTCTGAACAAATCATTGTTTATCATTTTATTATGTATTATTTTGAACTAAATGCATAAAAATATTCAAACAGTTCAGTGTTTAAAATCAGACCCTAATTGTCTAATTCCATTCTGAGTGTAAGTGTGTATTTGTTGCTTAATTTTTGCTTAGTTGTTGCATATCCAGTTAATGTTAATATATAAATCAGTTTATTTTAGGCCTATATATATTAGCAGTTTCATGTTCAGTGATGAAGTAGAAATGCTTGTGTGTGTGGAGAGTGAATGTGAGACTAACAGGAGGTTTTTTTTTTACAGTTCAGTCAATGTTAATATGAATTAATAACATTCAATAAGTTAATAATCTTACTCTAATCTTCAGAATTGAGTTCATGTGTTCATGTTAATGTGAGTAATGTGTGTTCTGTTCATGAGACCAGTTACTGTGAAACAACTTGTTGAAATGGAGAGAATAAAGTTTTTTTTTTTTTTGCATTTCTTTCCGAATTGTGGGATTAATTATTATTCATTTAAAAGAAGGCAGAACTATCGGTATCGGTTATCGGTATCGGACGATATCACGCTGGATAATCGGTTAATTGGTATCAGTTGAGAAATTTCGTATTGGTGCGTCTCTAATGTGAATGAATGTGTAAGTGCAATGTTTGGGGTGCCAATACTTTTGTACCGAATAATAGATGACCTACAGTCAGTAAGTGTCCAAAAAAACCCAAAAAGCTGACCTAAGTGAAGCTGATAAATATACTAAATTAAATGTGTGTAAACGAGGTTTGTCTGTAGAACACAAGTTTTTGAATAGAGCTTTTGCCGAGTTTTGCCGACCACGCCCCTATATAAACCCCGCCCATTCACCTACTCCGCCCGTTTATCTAAATCCACGCCCGTTATGTTTAAGCCACGCCCCTTCACCCCTCCACCAGCAGCGTCTCCAGTCAGTGATGAGAAAATTCCTGCAGGAAGAACAACTGGATAAAGTCGCGAAGCTGGAAGTCAGCGGGAAAAGGACAACGAAACGATTAAAACACCATTCCCGAGATCATATCTCCACTATATATATTCCCAGGTATGTTCCTGTCTACAAACGAATCTTGTGGGAGTCTTTATGTGGTGGTTTTTCGCCTTGTGCAGCGGTGTAGAGCCGCTCATCACCAGCTTCATTGTGGGAATGCTAACCTGCTAAACTCCTGCAGCCGACGCTGATTTATTTACAGGCTAAAATAATAACCATTGACCTTTTTCAATCACCTTTTAGCGTTTAGACAGGAACAGGATGTCTTTGTCTTTGTGAAGGGAAGATAAGGATTATTGAGAGGAGGCGCTGTAATACCTGATGCTAGTTAGCTCGCTAGCTAATGATTTCTGAGGTAAAAAAAAAAAAAAACGGACTTTATAATAATTCAGGTGTGACTTTTTAGGTTTGTGTGCATGTATTACTCATCATTTTAAGCTTAGCTCCTCGGGGAAAAAGTGTTCCACAGCTCAGAAACTCACAATCGACTTTTTTTTGTTGGTCTTTATTTAGTTGTTTTTGGTGATAAAAGTGAACTTCATGTTAACGTTACTCATGCAGGAGTAGGAGTTCATCTGTAACGCGCATGCGCAGGATTCCCCCTCAGATTTCCTTTTCTTCATGCAGGCATTAATGCTTACTTCCTTGTGTGTGTGTGTGTGTGTGTGTGTGTGTGTGTGTGAGACCTGGTGGTGGATGACAGGAGCTCGGTTTCTCCAAATCCTACCATCTGTTTTCCTCCAGGCGCAGTGTCCCCTTTTATACCCAGCTGTAAAACTGTGAAACAGTGCAGGCCTGTTGTGTGTGTGTGTGTGTGTGTGCGTGCGTGTGCGCGCGCGCGCGTACACACACGTGGTGGGATTTAAACACTCACATTCCCTCAGAATTGCACATTCAGTGTTTGTAGGTGTGTGTGTGATGATTAACCTGTACAGTACTGTTCAGATGTCAGTTGGGATTAGTTCACCAAACGTGTGTGTGTGAAAATCGCAAAAGCCATCAGAACACCGAGCCTGCACTTGATAAACGATTCAATAATTAATACAAATAACGAGTTATAAACAGTTAGTGTGTTTGTTTATTTATTTATTTATTTATTTATTTATTTATTTATTTATTTTCTCCAACACACACGGCATGTCTGATTCACTTCCTGTGGTGAGTCGAATCGCTTTCTCACTCCGAAGCGAACCGAGACGACCTCGAGACTCGGACGCTCTCGGACCCGGTCACGTCGCGTTTTAGCCGTGGCTCAGACTAAACGTGTGAAAACAAAACTTTCTCTAAATATCTGAGGAGGTTTTTGGTTTACAGTCAGTTCCTTGATTATTGGTTTTCTTTCTAAATATACGTTACGCCTCAACTGCCTGCGAATAACCTTTCGAGATAAATATGGCCGTTTTAACTTTTTCTTTCCTTCAGTTTAAAAAAAAAAAAAATTTAATCCCCCAACGGGAAAGAATGTTCTGATCCTCCACATCTGGATCCGTCAGGTCGCCCACAGATGTCATGGTTTTGGTTTTCTCTTCTCTTTCTCTTCTTCCTCGCGGTATTGTTTCATCTCTCCGAGTCCTTCGGGAGCCCCGTGCGTCTGTACTTCCTCCTGCGGCTTTTTGCCGGACGTCTTCGCTGTCTCTGACATGGGCGTGGGTTTGGACATGTTGTTGGATACGGAGATATGGGTCGCAGAGTTTGTGGTGGAAATGGTGTGCCCGAGGGAGGGAATACCGAACGGAGAGAGGGAGGATGTGGGGAGGTGTGTTTCCTGTTAGCGTCCCATAGATTTACTCCGATACCGTTTTAAATCTGGAGAACAGAGAGGTTTGAGATCGTAGATGTACGCAGAGCTGGACGAGTCTTTAGAACAAGCTAAATACGTCTTGCGCATATTTAATATTCAGTACATAATAATAATAATAATAATAATAATAATAATAATAATAATAATAATAATCGGGTTCAGGACAAATTGTTTTTTGTTTACTTTCCTTCTCTCTGAATCGATGCAGTGATGTCGGGGAGGGACGAGTCGATGCTGCCGTTAACCTGAGACTGTAAAGTCAACGTGACTGAAATTCGTCATTGTCGTGTTTTTTTTTTTTTTTTAATATATAGAAATGTTGGCGAGATGTGAAGGACACGTGGTAACGGAGAGAAACTGCTGCACGCATCACGCGGAGATGATCGATGATGTAAACGCTGGTGTACGCGGTCATTTTGTTTAATCACGGGTCTATCGTTAGCGGATTTTCTTTTTTTAATCAGACACGCCGCCGATATCGTCCGCATCGAGAACCCGAGAGCGTCACGCCGACTGTGATTTACTTTCCCCACCGCCTTTTCTTCATTACCTCTCAGCTCTTCATATCCGCTCCCTCTGTCGCTCGCGCTTTCTTTCTGTCGCACTGTCTGTCTCTCTCTCGCGCTGTCTCTGTCCTCTGGCTCTCTTCTCTTTCTCTCGTGCTGTCTCTCTCACTGTCTGTCTCTCTCTTTCTTTCTTTCTCTCTCTCTTGCGCTGTCTCTCTTTCTTACGCTGTCTCTCTCTTTCTTTCTCTCTCTCTCATGCTGTCTCTCTCGTGCTGTCTCTGTCCTCTTTCTCTCTTCTCTTTCTCTCGTGCTGTCTCTCTCACTGTCTTTCTCTCTCTCTCACGCTGTCTCTCTCTTTCTTACGCTGTCTCTCTTTCTCTTTCTTATGCTGTCTCTTTTTCTCTCTCTCTTACGTTGTCTCTCTCTCTTTCTCTCTGTCGCGCTGTCTCTCTCTTTCTTTCTCTCACTAGTCTCTCTGTCTCTTTCTTTCTCTCACGTGCCGTCTGCCTCTTGTTCTTTCTCTCGCGCTGTCTGTCTCTCTCTCTCTCTCTTTCTCTCTCGCGCTGTCTCTGTCTGTCTTTCTTTCTCTGTCTCTCTGCCGCGCTGTCTCTGTCTTTCTCTCTGTCTCTCTCCATCTTCTTTCTCTTTACCTTGTCAAGGTTTGTTTTTCCCCCTGAACAAGCTCTGGTCTGGTCTTGAGCGTGGGGGAGAAAAAGCCAGACGGGTGAACGAGCCACCGAATTCAGACGGTCCTGGTTTTTCTTTCTTTCCTTCCTTCTTCGCCTCGAAAATATCATGTCGCCATGGCGACGCTGTCTGCTCCCCTGCGGGAGGACTGTGTGATCTTGAAGGATAACCCGGGTGATGTCGAGGATCTCTGACAGCTGAGCGGTGTTGTTGGGCGTGTTTCAGACAGTAAGAAGTGCTCTTTATTTCCTCTCCTCCTTCCTTTTTTTCATATCTTCACATTCCCTCCATCTTCATCTGGATCTAAATCACAGGGTTAACAAAAGCATGGACACGGGCCGAAGAGCTTGACGGGCAGACGTCCAACTGTTCCCGATGCCGGCTGCGCTGCTGTTCTAGAAAGCTAATCAACACCTCCTGACCAATCAGAGTCCAGAACTCAGCTGTTAATTGGTTTCTAGGATTGTTCTCTAGTGCTGTAGTTTGTGTGAATTCGTCAGCGTGCCTCCACTAGTGTTACTCATTCCACACCTCTACACCCATCTCTTCACCTCTCTCTCTGTGTGTGTGTGTGTGTGTGTGTGTGTGTGTGTGTGTGTGTGTGTGTGTGTGTATGGCGGGTGGAGACGTGGTGTGAGTTATGTAAGGCCGGGCGGTGCGATATAATATTGTGTATATACAAAAATAATAATTAGCAGCTTATTTTATTGTGTAAATATAGTTTGTGCTGGAACACTGATCCAAACCCTGATGATAAAAGCTTTAATTAAACATTTGTAATAATAATAATAATAATAATAATAATAATAAATTAGCGCGTGAGACGGTTTTGAGGGATGTAAACGGTTAAAGATCACGTCACTGTTCACGACTCGGACGTCAGCAGCTGATGGGTTTAAACCCGTGACTGTAGATCTCGTCAGCGGTAAATGATCGATTAATGGTGTGGAGGAGGTGAAACGTGGGCGTCGGGGCGTAGCGATGTCAGGGCGTCGGGTTGCGCTGCGGTCAGATTTTATTCAGTTCGCCATTTTAAGTGCTCTTAAAGCACTGAAGCTGAATTTTTCTTGACCTGACGATTCTGTATAACGGCGGTGAATATTTAAATCATTATTTCTATTAATCAGACCTGATCGTATGTATTTCGTCATCATTAACGTCGCCGTGAACCTTAACAGGTCAAACGCTGTTGGTTTAAACTGCGTAAAACTGATCTGGGGGGTGGGGGTGGAGCTACGTGTGAACTCGGTTGCCATGTCGATGAGTAAATGAAAGGAACTCCTCGTGACCGAGACGATGATGGCAACTCTGCAACCTCGGTATCGGCTCCACCTAAGCTCACGGCATCCCTGAACGGATAGCGGTTGCCATGGTAACGTTGCCATATCCGACAAAACGTGAGGAGATTGACGCGGGTTCCATAGCAAGCCGTCACGTGAACTACGTTAGCTCGTCGTAGCGAGATTAGCCTGTTAGTCATGGCGGGAAGGGCCGTTTTCTGAATTTGCATATTCATACATATTTATAGATTTTTAATACGTTCCTGCACGAGATCTGCGATTTGAAACACTCGACTGAACGCTTTCTCTTTTCCAGACAGATTTTCAGCATTTCGTAGTCGAGAGACGGCTTTAAAGGGAAGTGCATGTGCGGATTTATGTATGTATTTATTTATTTATAATTATATTCTATGCAAATTAGGCATGATCTCCTTTTCCTCACTTGTGAAATGCTTAAAGGAAATCTCCCATGCATGATTATTTTTGTTTTGTTCATTTCTTTGGTTGTATGCAAATTAGCGAATGTTCTCAGGACGCCCCGGGTCACGTCTGGGTTGCCAGATGTGTCGTTGGTTCCTGCAGGGTTTTTTTTTTTTTTTTTTTTTTTTTTTGGGCGGGTGTGTATCTCTCCGGTCCAAATCTCAGTGGGTTCTAAAGCTTAACCGAGATTTACGTTCGAGTAGAATAATAACGTTTGGTTTAATCTTTAAATGAGTAGTTCGCCTTTCATAATGTACGGTTTGTGGGTTTTAAAGGGTTTAGCCGTTTTCCGCTATAAACCTCCGCTGGAGCGATCTCCCATCACGTGATTACCGAACTGTGGAGTTCACATGGTCATCGTTACGTGCTGGAAACGTTCAATGATGTGCTTTTCTTCGACGCCTGCAAAGACGAAGAAGGTTTTTTTTTTATTACGTCAAACAAACGACATTCGTTCAGTACCGTTTTAATTTGTAATTATTAAAAACGTTTTAAAAACACATTACCGTACCAACGATATCTCAGGAAAGTGTATCGTGTAATCTTTCATCACGATATCGATTATATTGCCCAGCCGTAATTATACTCTTGTTAAAGAAAACATCTTTTGTTTAGTTTTTTCAATTGTAGTCAGAGACTCCATCTGTGGCTTCATCCGTGTGTGTGTGTGTGTGTGTGTGTGTGTGTGTGTGTGTGTGTGTGTGTGATTTTTAAAAAAATTTATTTATTTATTTTAAATATCAAACACACCCAGAACAACGTCAAGAGCACATGAGACGGCGCCATTACTTTTGCCTCGGTTAAAAGGATTTGTTTCATGTTCTAATGATGAAAGGCGTTCCGTTTGGAGGCCTTTTCGTATGGAAAAATAAATAGTCTACATTTGGAGGACATTTCGTGGGGATGGATGTCATTCAGGACCGGGCGATAAACGGCGCTGCTCGCGGGCCTGGGCCCGGTTTCCGATTCCACGTAAAAATGGAGCTTTTTAGATGTATTGCTTGGTTTAGGGGCGTATTTATTTATATCAAAGGAGTCCATTCAGAATGTGCAGTTGGACCGAATTCCTAGAGAAGTCTCGGTGTGTAATCGCTGATGGGGATTTGCGGCGTCGTGCTGAGGAAACCGCAGGAAGGAAGTCGGACGGAACGAGGATTAAAGCGTCGGCGGAAAGCGTTCTCAGGGGTCACTGCAGAACCCCCCCCCCCCCCCCCCCCCATTTACCCCTCCCCATCGAGTTCTGGCTCTGGAGATGGTTTACGTCATCCGTATTTTATTTTTTTTGTCCTCTGAGGAGAAGCCGTTCGGAGGATCTGAGGCACTTCATCATCAGGAACTCCTCTGCCTTTGTTTCTCTGGGCCAGTTTCTCCACGTCCTGGACCCGTAAGCAGTTTGCCAGATGTGCCAGAGCAGCGGCCTGCGGTTTTAGGAGGGAGGAACCGGAGCATGCAGTGTACGAGCGGTTATTAGAGGCCTCGTACCATCTGCCCAGAGGAGAACCAGGGCTTCTGAGGAACGATGCATTAAAGTATTTGGAGGTCTGGACTTTTCCGACCCGGACCATACACCCTTTAGTTTAAAGAGCTTTTTGTATTCCTCCTTTTTATACTTCTGGGAAAAATTATTAAAAATCTTGGTGACTCAAGTTGTACTCGCCTTGCGTTCGACCAGTTAAATATTCCCTAGAACGGATATGCCCCGCCCTTGGGGGCGTGTCTTACTAGAGCAGCTCATTAGCAGTAAACATGGCTGGTCGGTGTTTGTTGTTGTTTCTGCGGGGTTTTTTAATGCACGTCTTCACACACATTCCCTTTTCCAACTGAGAGTAAGCGTTTGGAGTTTATTCGTGTGTGAGTGGGCGGAGTTTGCAAGTTGGCGGTTTTTCGGAGGAGTGTATTTTTTTGTTTGTTTGTTTTTGTTTTTTTTTACCGATTTGTGGCGACTCGTTCGATGTCGGAACGATTGAAGACGTGATTCCCATGTTTATACCCCGTCTCCATCAGTAATGTCATTGCAGCTCCTGCTCAGACGTGTCTGATGTCTCCCGGTGACGACCCTGAGGCTCTCCGTCGCCATCGGTGACGCTGACGCTCGACCTCGCCTCGAACACGTCGTCTTGCTAAAGTGAAACTGGGGGAAAAACCTCTTCATGTTTATTTCAATTGCCACCAGGTGTGTTTTGATCGTGTGGGGGTGTGGCTTGGCATATCTTGAACGCTATTGGCTGCTTCATTTCAGAATCAAATCATGGCTCACGAGACGTTTAGGGGCTTTTAAAGAAGTTCCGTTGAAACCAATCCTGGCGGAAGAACACTGTTTTGACTCTTTCTATTGATGTGTACCTACCGTTCAGTGCAGAGCGAGAGGACGTGACCTTGACGTGACGAATATCCGACTCGGAAACGGCTGTCACGTGGATCATACACGCCGGACGCGGTTTTATTGTTTGTCCCGCTGCGTGGAGATGAGGAGAAAAGCAGGACTCGGTTCTCTCTTTTTAATAATCGGGACGAGATCTGCGCTTTTTTTCGAGCTGGACGTCTCCTCTGATTGGTCAGGAGGACTGGGTTCATTTTCTGTAACATAAATAAACAGGTTTATATATGTTAATGCGCTCCTTCTAATGTGTTATGGTTTCTATAGTAACAGCTCGTTCACGGGGACTAAAGTGTCTTTATTTTTTTATTATTATCATTATTAAAATAAAAGCTTCGATCAGGTAAACAAATATAACGCAAAAATAATTCTAATAAATAAACAAAAAAACAGATGTGGTGCTTCAGTTGCGGTCCTCAAGATGGCGGCGTTTATCGGTGGATCCGCTAATACAAGACCGATATCCAATTATGGAAAAAACACTTAAATATGGGTGAACTGTTATCGGTGGATCTCTAATGTAAACACAGTTTTCCTGTAGCTGATTAATATGTACGTTACTCATTTGGGATCAGAACCGAACCCGTGCACTCGTACTGTGTCTGGGGTGAAAAACGGCATCGGAGTCGGTATTAATGCACATAATTGTGTTATGAATTGTGTAACATTTTAAAGAAGAATTGGGTTAATTGGGTCATTAAACCCGGAGCGGGGGGGTGGAGCTGTCCTGATCTCACACACAGTGTTCCTGCAACTTCTACCCCAAAATCTAAACCAACAGTCTCCTCAGATTCAGACTGAACATCAAACAGGACTCTGTTCTGGAAGCTTCCCAAAGCATTTTGAAGTTGTAAATCCCCTCTCGAAAGGCCGCCCACTCTTCAGCGCTCGCTTGACCGCGAGGAAAGTTAACAAAATAATGAAAGACGGATGTAAGAAATTTGGGAAGCGAAGGAGCGAGGGAGACAAGTGGAAAAACCCCGAGGTCACAAAGTCAAACCAGACATTTTCTAATTCTGACCAAACTCTCGTGCTCTCTGCTTCTTTATTCTCTCTCTCTCTCTTTCTCTCTCTCTGTCTCTGTGTGTGTGTGTGTGTGTGTGTGTGTGTGTGTGTGTCTCTTTCTCTCTCTGTGTATGTCTCTCTATCCATATATTGTTCTCTCTTTATATCTATATCTCTCTCTCTTTCTGTCTGTCTCTCTGTGTGTATGTGTCTCTTTCTCTCTCTGTCTCTCTGTGTATCTCTCTCTCTGTCTCTCTCTATCTATATATCTCTCTCTCTGTCTCACTCTGTGTGTGTATCTCCTCTCTCTCTCTCTCGTGCTCACTCTCTCTCTCGAATGCATAAGACCTGGATTAAATTTAAATTCTGACTGAACAATCCACAAGAAATGGGCGATTTTGTAAACAGAAACTTGCATGCTAACCACGAACACAGACACCGAGGCCTCCAGCTGCAGTCGGGATCCATCAGACGGGTGTGTACGGCACGCGAAAGACGAGACGCGGGTCTGAAAATCCCGCGTGAGTTGAAGCAGAGGTTGTGGAAAACCATGCGAAATATACAGCAGTATCGCACAAGTCCCGCCTCTCCTGTAAAACCAGCCAATCGGCTTGCTGCCTGAGACGTTTCGATTCTCACAGCAGCGAGCGGACGTAGTACGTGTGTGAGACCGAGCTAACCCGACTCTCCGCCGACGCCGTAAAGAATCGACCGGTGGTCCGGTCCGGTCCGGTATGGGCTGATCTGGTATGGAATGGCGCCTCTGGTGCGACGTTTCTTCCATTCCCCGCTCACAACTTTAGTTCCTACCTGCAGTCAGTTCCAACAAAAACAGAAGAAAATCTTTTCTACACGTTGTTTCCTCTTATTCGGTCGTACACCACCTCTCATTATGGTTAAATGTGTATAGAGGCGTTGGGAAGAAAACTAAAGCTTGGAAGGAAGTCGCAGAGATCGCTGGTGTCTAAGCGTACACGGCTGATTTAAAAACATCGTTGGTGGTGGTGGTTGTTTATAGTTGTTGTTTATTTCAGCCAAAAAACAGATGTTACTTCCAGCATTTTTGTCGAACTGTGTCTGGTTTACGAGTGTCTCTCTCCGTCTCACAGTTAGACAGGAATCTGGCTTTCTAGGACGGAAAATAAATAAATAAGTACGTGGGGGCGTGGCCAAGCCGAGACCTCGCATTACAGCGTTCACTGCCGTTCCTGAAGATTATTGCTAACGGACCTTTTTACATCACGTAAGGACGTGAATTCGGAGGACGGCCGAGCGACAGCCGTCTCACACGAGAGACGACGACTTATTTATTTATTTACTTATTTATTTATTTATCTGTTTTAAATTTTTTTTAAAAAACCTTCTTCGTCATCTTCTTAACGCGTTCTCTCTTGCTCCTCTCTCTCCTCCGTGTCTCCTGAAGCTCAGACGGGTCTGTTTCCATGAATTCGATATTCCCCTACTCTCGCTGTTAACGAGGCCAAGTACAATCGCCTTATCTCCTCCATCTTTCGTTCTGTCCGCTCAGTCTGGGGTGAATTATTCCCCCGATGGTCTTATCTTGCAGGTTTTCCGCGCCGTGGGGCCGCTTCAGCACCTTCTCCCCCTTTTTAAAGTTAAATGTGTGGTGTTTTTCTTTCATGGTTATTATTATAATCATTATTTATATGATGAAGCGCTACGTATACTAGGGCCGCACGATTATGGCCGAAATGATGATCCCGATTATTTTGATCAATATTGAGATCTCGATTATTTATCACGATTTATTTAATTGATTTTAGGGACAACATATGTTTGTCGCACTTTCACGTCGAAATAAACAGACCGCCGCTTTCACCTCCGTGTTGTGCTACGTTCCTGCTAATGTTCAAATCTTCGCATCAAATTAGACTGATCCTTAAAGCGTATCATCTCGTAGAAACAAAACATAAATAAAATAGTAACCAAAATATAGGATAAGTAAAAATGCCAACAATTCAGGCGTATGCAGAAAAGGCAGTAACAGTGTTTACAGGAGGAGAGACACAAGACAGTTTCTTTAATAATAATTACAAAAAACTTAGGAGCACAGTTGAGGATTTTATTATTATTATTATTTTTAGAGATGGTAACATTTAATGTGCCACAATATAACACACAGGTAGGCATGAGAAAACTTGAGCTGGTCAATTATGACAGAATTCAGGAACATAGCGTGAGCCATGACGCATTAATTTACCTTCCGATAAACTAAATGTAATATTTTCCGTTCATTTTACAGACTGTATACAAAAAACAACCGTTAACCTGTTCACCTTGTAAACAAATACAATAAACATCAATGTTCAGTGTTTGAAGTCTGCTCCTCTTAAATATATTTAAAGCTACACTATTAGACATTTTCCACGGTCATGGTTCTGGGCTGGAGTCAGTTCTCGAACCGCTCTGTGTGTATTGTGTATATATCTGAATAATCTCATGTAGGATGTGATTGGGTGAGTTCATTCACCCGTCAGATGCAAAGCGCTTTAGTTTAATGGTGTTCATTACTGACGCGCCAATCAGGATTTTTACAGCCGATACCGATCCAGATACCGATCTTTTTTTTTTGTTTAAGCTTTAATCTGGAATTCGGTCATAAACAGTTAAGTGTAAGTTCTCTGCTCTTGGTCACTATTAATTGAATTAAAATTATAGCAATGACAAATACTGTTGGTTAATTGATAAATAAACAGGCGTAAAATATTTGTTTTTAAATATCTTAAACAATAGTCCTAATTAAAAGTAGATTAACACAAACATGATCCATATTTGGAAAAAGGCTAATAGCTTTCTAAGGAAATAGCGAAGTAATGAATGTTCAGGTCATTTTGCGGGATCAATAAAAGATTGTCAGTAAATGAATCACATGAAAATGAATCACATGAAAATGAATCACATGAAAATGAATCACATGAAAATGAATCACATGAAAATGAATCAAATAAATTAAAGACAAAAGATGGCGGTTGTGAGATCGGGAAGTTGAAGCAGATGATGTGCAGTGTCACTCGTCATCATAATGGCTTCTCTGCAGTATTTCCACACTTGTTCGGTTGACTGAGGAGATGAAAAGCAGTGTGAAAGTAACTGTTTCGAGGTGCAGATCCATTTTGGACTTCCTGTAGTTTTCATTCCGATTGTATTATACAACTCCGAACAGTTCAGTCGCACCGGTGCGAATAAATATTTCTTCACAGTCGCACAAAATACTTTTCAGTTGCAAACGCGAGTGAAATGGTCGCACTGTAGAGCCCTGAGTTCATCCGCTGAGTTTTTTCCTGTTCGGCGTGGTGATGTTTAATGTCCCCGCCAACCTCTGTAGTGTCATTTAGCATCATGCTAGTGTCATGATTTCCCCTCGCGCAAGCGCTGGAGCTCGCAGCGAAACTGGCAGCCCGCGCGCTGAAATGCTAAACCGTTTCCGGGTTTTGGCACTACAGAACGACGTCATCCCTGCGCCGCTCTATGGTGGTTGGCTGCAAATTTAGGAAGCGCTCGATTTGATCTGCAGCGGAGTTTTCTATGAGGGGAGGACGGACTTTAAACGGCAATATCGCAGTCGATCCCGTTCATTTAATCGCGGGCCGTCAAAAATCGTGATCGCGATCGATATTCGATTCATTGTGCAGCCCTAATGTACGTGTATGTAAATGAATGGGGTTTAATTGAATAATTGGATTAAGTGATCTTCACTTTCATTTCATGCCTTAGGAAATTCAAAACTGTTCAGTGGAATATCTTTCAACAAATCACTCTCGCGCGCGCGCGCACACACTCGCACACTCCAATAACGCTATTAATAGAACCAGGAGGGAATAGAGAATGGTGCTGGCTGTGGTTACCATGGTGACCAGGTGTATTCAGGGCAGGTGTGTGTGTGTGTGTACAGTATGATGAATTGAACTAACATTTGCTTCTACACATGAGGATTTAAACACACATTTCTGAGAGAGGCTCTGTTTACAAAAAGGCAGGTTTATATTTCTGTAACAGTGTTTTCTGTTGTTGTTGTTGTTGTTGTTGTTGTTGTTTTGTTTCCGTCGTGTTAAATCTTGTTCCACTGTCTTTCTCCTGCGACTGAAAAAACCTCCCTGCAGCTTTCCCATCACGTTCCATTTATTCTTTCTTCACGGTATGAAAAGTCTATCTGCATACGTGTAAACGTTTTAGAGTAATAATAATAATAATAATAATAATAATAATAAAATCTCAAATAATCCTCACAATTAATATAAATAGTTGTTGTTTTTTCCCTCTGTTCAGCTGTGTGTGTGTGTGTGTGTGTGTGTGTGCGTGCGAAAATGATCAAATATCTATTTGATGACACACTTTCCTAAAATAAACCTCCTACATGGTGGTGTTTAAGAACTCCCGCATTAAACCCGCTTCATCACGTTGAGATTATTATTGTTTTATTCATTCATTTTTTCGCGAGCGCTTTAGTTAAAATGTATATTTTTATTATCCGAACGAGTCTCAGATGGGTTTCCGTATCGGATCGTTCTAACTCATAGTTTCATAATAACGGGAGATGAATGAAGGAGTGAGTAAATGGATAAATGAATAAACGTGCCCGTAGGGAAGATGTTATTGTTGTGATGAAATGAAGACTGAAGACGCGACTTCGCGCTACGCCGATGAGGGAGTTTGTGGTTTCTCGAGGCAGTGATGAGATGAAGGTGTCTCTGGAAGAAAAGGAACATGAAGGAGATTTTCTTTTCTGAGAAGTGTGCGGTTGGTAACCACGGCGATCAGACGCAGACACGCTTCCTCTTTCCTCTCGGGTACAGCTCATTTACATACCGCAAAGAGGATGTGAAGACTTACAGAACTTGTATTTGTAATATATACACGCACACACACAGCGTCCTCTACTAATATTGGCACCCTTGTTAAATATGAGCAAAGAAGGCTGTGATAAATTGTCTTTGTCGATTAACCTTTTGATCTTTTTGTTAAACAATTCACGAAAATACTCTGCTCTCATGGCTCTCAAACAGTTGCAAACACAACACAGGTTTGTGTATATATATAAATATAAATATAAATATAAAAACAGCATACCTGAACTCTCAGCTGTTTGGTGTTCACCCTTAATTCCGTTTGTCATCTAAACCCCTCATGTCTCCGTCCTAAACCCTCATCACATGACGGTTAGTAACCGCCTTTCTCAATGCACGTAAAAACTTTTTTTTAAAAATAACGGGTGGGGTTTTACTGGCGTATTTCATGTCGTAGAATAAAGGGTGTTCACCAAAAAAACCCATTGCGTTTGGGATGGATCCGGGAGCGCTAAAATGCTAACCCGTTTCCGGGTTTTGACGTACACGGTGACGTCGTCTCTGAGCGGCGAGTCTAAACGCCTAGAGTCTGAGTCTCTAGAGCACCTGAGTCTCTAGAGCGGCGGCTCTATGGTGATTGGCTGTAAGTTTAGGAAGCGCTCGATCTGATCTGCGGCGGAGTTTTCTATTAGCGGAGGACGAACTTTAAACGTCAGTATCGCAGTCGATCACGTTCATGTCATCGTGGGCCGTCAAAATCCTAATCGAGATCGATATTCGATTCATTGTGCAGCTCTAGCACAAGGGGCTCCGCGTCTTCTCCTGTAATACCTGATGAGGTTGGAGAATACATTGCGAGGGATCTGAGACCTCCATACAGATCCTCTCTAGATCCTTCACGTTTCAGACAGTGCGTGTCTTTTGTGGTGTCGTCTCATTTTATCCTGGTGTTGTGTTGTGTTGTGTTGTGTTGTGTTTTCCTGTCTTGTTGTCTCATTTCGTCTTGTTGTGTTTTATTTTGTTTTATCGTGTTGTGTATCATGTAAAAAAAAAAAAAAAATCTTTTAGAATTGTTTACACACACACGCGCGTGCGTGCTTTTACGTGTGCTGTTTGTTTATTCTCTCTCTCTCTCTCTCTCTCTCTCTCTGTTTCCTGCAATGTGAGTTCTTTTGTGTAACTGTGAGCAAAAGCCGCAGAACCGCCCTGGAAGTTCCTCTGGGCCTCAGCGGCTCTGACGGGCCGGACCCGCGTGTGTGCGAGAGAGAGAGAGAGAGAGAGAGAGAGAGAGAGAGAGAGAGAGAGAGAGAGAGAGAGAGAGAGAGAGACCTTCAGTGCGTGTTTAAATGTCGCGATGCGTCTTTCCCTTCTTTTATGGCGTTTATTGAGTCTGGTCGTAGTTCCGTTATAAAAGGAGTTAACAGGAAAACGTCCAGGTTTAATGTTTATTTAGGAAAAGTGCATCATGGGAGTTTTTCCTGCTGATTGCTAGCACATGTCCGGCACGTTGCTGCCTCTACACGGACAATTAACTCCCTGGATTTATATTCGGAGGTTCGGAGTGCTTTCCTGCATCTTTTACACCAGACCTGTCTGTCTGGTTATGCAGAATATGTTTATGGATATTTGAGGTGTGTGTGTGTGTGTGTGTGTGTGTGTGTGTTAAACTCAGGTGTGTGTGAACTAGAAGGTCCAGCTCCATTAAAAGACCCTTTTTTCTGCTTTCTCTACAGGAAGTCATGGCGACTCGGCTCATGTCCCGAGTCAGAACCGACCCGTTAGCCTGCTAGCTTTACCGTCCTTGCACTAATCATCGGTTCAGTCATGAACCACACGCCCAGCCCTCACATGGCCGAGGCGGCTAAATCGGGTCTGCTGTGCGGTCTGGGCGTGGGTCCGGACCGAGTGCGCTCTCCAGACAGCATGACCCACACGCCGAGCCCCACGGTGGGCACGCCCAGCGCCAGCCCCCCCCTGCTGCTGTCCCCCGGTCTGGGATGTGACGGTATGGGTTCGGGAGCGGACTGGGAGAGCCGCGAGGAACTGCGTCTGCGCGAGCTGGAGGAAGCGAGAGCTCGCGCCGCGCAGATGGAGAAGACGATGCGCTGGTGGTCCGACTGCACGGCCAACTGGAGGGAGAAATGGAGTAAGGTGCGCGCCGAGAGGAACCGAGCACGTGACGAGGTCCGACAGCTCCGTCAGCGCCTCGACACGCTCACTAAAGAGCTGACTGGGTCGCGGAGGGAGAGGCAGGAACTGGCCTCCGAGAACGAGCAACTCCAACTCCAGCTTCAGAGACTGAGAGCCGATCAGAGCTGTCCGTCGAATGCCGACGTCTCCTCCCCCGTGTCCAACTCGTCCATCGCCGATTCTGACCGACAGCACAGCCACGAGGACGAGAGCGTCGGAGAGGGACCCGGTTCTCCAGAGCCGGAACCCGTAAGAGATGTGGGAACCGAGAAACCGGAAAGGCAAAAGGTAAGTCCTCAAAATGAGCAGAGAAGACTAGAACGCCACTGCGGAACCAAAAGTCCAGGGGGCAGAGCTTGTCCCCCCCTCCAGTAGTAGAAGCTGAATCAGGTCAGGTCTGACTCCACCCCCTGGTCTTTTGGTTTGACTCTGCCCCCCCAGTAGTAGAGGCTGAAGGACCAATAATTAAATTTACCGTTTTATTCAGAAATTAAGTAATTAAATAATTAAATAACCCGATGCTTATATTAATCCAGTTATTTTGCAAGATTCCATGAAAACACACTTATTGTTTAAAATATTTCACAGTATCCACTTTCACAAAGTACTACTGTATTTAAATCTTTTTTTCCACAATATATATATATGTATGTGTATATATATATATATATATATATATATATATATATATATATATATATATATATATATAATATACATTTTCCAATGTTTTGTTTTTACATCAAAATTATACAGTTTAATATAAAATACCTCAAATATATTGAAAATGGCAGGATAATCACACTGTACACTACAGCTCACATGTGCAGGGTCATTCACAGTCATCTGTTTAAGCTCTCTAGGTCTCTCGCACACTTTGACACACACACCATTTCCTGTCTTGAATATCGACTCAGTGTGTGCAGATGTGAAACACCTCTGCTGCCCCCTGCTGGATAAGACTGTGCAGCACGAACATATTTCATTTCCTTCATGACATTGCTTCTGAGGTGTGTGTGCGCGCGCGTGCGCACGCCCCTTGTCTTAAGACTCTTCCTTTCATACTGTAAACTCCCAAAATATTAGCACCCTTGTAAAAAGAAATGTGCATTGAGTGATCTTTCAGAGTTTAAGGTATACTTTTATTTTCACACAATATAAACCGATTTCAGAATGAACTGCACAGTGACGCTTCTTCAAGAGAAAGTCACAGCAGATCCCGTGATTCCGGTGTCGTTTAGCCACAAAAACACGAGTTTCGGGGAAGTTTAGGAGATTGACCTGCTAATTATTTTACATGATGTAAATATATTATATATATATATAAATATATGGTGTCTAATTTACAAGAAGAATCGGCTGAACCGTGATCTTTGGGTAACGTCGGAGTTATTTATTATATGGATATTAAATTTTTTTTTAATGTGTCGACAGATTTGCTGTATAATAACTCTAATATTTTAAAAATGACTGTCTGTAGTTTTCAGTTAAATCATTTTATCCCTTTTAATGATTCTATTTATTGTTACTATTAAAAATAAATTAATTGTTAAAGCATTCTTTTCATTTCCAGTAAATTACCGATTTAAAAACAAGCGTCAGTTTTCCATTTAATGTTTCTATCGCTTAAGTAAGAGTGTAAATAATTTTACGATTAAGTAATTATATAATTTAAAAAATGAGTGTAAGTGATATACAAGTAAATTCTCTCCTGCCTTGTGTTTCTTCCCACTGTACCGAAAGCCCCCTCTGTTCCCTCTGAGATTATTTTTCTCCTGGTCGTGTCTCAGGAGCTGCAGCTGTTGGAGGCTCTGCTGAGGGCCAAAGCCGACGCCCCGGACTCGTGGGATTCTCGAAGCGTGAGCAGCCTGCGCTCGGCTCTGAGCCGCCAGGACCGCAACAGACTTCTGTGGGAGGATCTGGCAACCCCGGACGAGGACTCCAGCAAACTCAACGCCCTCCAGCTGCGCCTGGACGAGTCCCAGAAGGTCCTGCTGAAGGAGCGCGAGTGAGAGAACTCTCCTCACGTGATATCTCTGCTTCAGCGTTTTTAGATCTTAACATGGTGTTCCTCTCCTTCCTCAAGGGCTCGCAGTAACATTTTTCGACCAGAGAGGGCGACATTCCCACATAGCTTTTAAATAATACCAGTTTTAATCGTTTTAATAAATATCACGATCGCAATAGTGCCGCTTATGTCTCAGGACGAAGCCTTGACGAGGACACCGGGGTTGTGTTCATTTATTTGTGTAGGAGATTTATTTTTCTAACATCGAACCATATTTATCGTCTTTTACTAAAGCGGCGTGTAAATGTTTTTGTTTTGGTTTTTTTTGTCCAAACTGAGCCGAAGATTCTCACCACGTTTACAAAAGTGTCTAATTTTCTTCGTGCTCATGTGAGTAGGTTGATAAACGTCAATTAACGATGACCAATTAATTTAGCCACGCCCACAAAGCTCAGTAAAAGGCGGAGAGAGTTGAAAACGACATAATGGCGTCTAGACGGTGAAAGATCTGCTCCTAAGTGCGACCTTCCAGTAATGCAACTCAGCCACTGCGGCAGTTGAGCTAGCGTAAACACACACACTAACTCCTCCTCCTTTTGTAGGATGCCATTACTTTTGTCCTGATTGAATGACTAGTCTTATTTGTGTTAATTAATGGGTTTGTTTACGCATGTGTGGTTGGTTTTCAGGGATAAACTAGCGCTCAGTAAGAACATTGAGAAGCTGGAGGCCGAGCTGAACCAGTGGAAGCTCAAACACGAGGAACTGAATAAGAGCAAACAGGAAGCTCTCAAACAGGTGAGAGAGAGAGAGAGAGAGAGAGAGAGAGAGAGAGAATATAAATGTGACCACAAGAAATCAACCCAGGATTAGAAACTATTAGTAATAATCAGTGTAGAATAATAAATGATATTTTTAATGTCCCATATGGACCAGGAACATCTCCACACTTTTACTCTCATTAAAAATGTCAGAATCTATGAATATACACTAATGAATGTACAGATTTGGACACGCCCCCATATCCCTAATCAGATCAATAATGCAATGTGTAGAATCAGGTTCAGCTCACAGGAGTTGAAGGTGCATGTGGTACTTTAACCAGCAGGTGGCGCTCTGGTTCTGTTTAAAACCTGCACCGTGTTGCTGTGAATGGACCAGGGCTCTTCTTTTCTTTTCTTTTCTTTTTTTCTTCCTAAGAGAGTGGATTTAATTATTAAAGAGGGAGATAAGACACACAGGTAGAGGTGCGCGCGCGTGTGTGTGTGTGTGTGTGTGTGTGTGTGTGTGTGTGTGTGTGAGAGAAATGATGGGAAGTTTGTGTTCAGTCTTCTGTAAAGCCTCTGACTTATTTAGGAAAAGTCCAAATGAATGTGACGATAAAATATCAGATTAATATAATAGCTTATGCATATTTGATATGATATAATATAATAAGTAATAAAGAATCTGAAAACGTCTTTCAGAACAAGATTAAGAATAAAATACACGAGAGGCGAATGTCTGTCTGTTCATTTTCTCTTTCTCTCTGCTCTCTCTCTCTCCCTCTTTCTCTCTGCCCCTCTCTCTCTGCTCTCTGCTCTCTCTCCCTCTCTCTCTGCTCTCTCTCTCCCTCTCTCTCTGCTCTCTCTCCCTCTCTGTCTGCTCTCTCTCTCCCTCTTTCTCTCTGCTCTCTCCCTCCCTCTTTCTCTCTGCTCTCTCTCTGCTCTCTCTCTCCCTCTCTCTCTCTGCTCTCTCTCTCCCTCTTTCTCTCTGCTCTCTCTGCTCTTTCTCTCTCTTTCTCCCTCTTTCTTTCTGCCCCTCTCTCTCTCTCTCTCTCTCTCTCTCTCTCTCTCTCTCTGCCCCTCTCTCTGCCCTCTCTCTGCTCTTTCTCTCTCTCTCCCTCTTTCTTTCTGCCCCTCTCTCTGCCCCCCCTCTCTCTGCCCCCCCTCTCTCTGCCCCCCCTCTCTCTGCCCCCCTCTCTCTCTCTGCCCCTCTCTGCCTCCTCTCTCTCTGTCCCCCTCTCTCTCTCTGCCCCCCTCTCTCACTCTGCCCCTCTCTCCCCCTCTCTCTCTCTCTGCCCCTCTCTCTCTCTCTCTCTCTCTCTCTCTGCCCCTCTCTCCCCCTCTCTCTCTGCCCCTCTCTCCCCCTCTCTCTCTCTCTCTCTGCCCCTCTCTCTCTCTCTCTGCCCCTCTCTCTCTCTCTCTGCCCCTCTCTCTCTCTCTCTGCCCCTCTCTCTCTCTCTCTGCCCCTCTCTCTCTCTCTCTCTCTCTGCCCCTCTCTCTCTCTCTCTCTCTCTCTGCCCCTCTCTCTCTCTGCCCCTCTCTCTCTCTGCCCCTCTCTCTCTCTCTCTCTCTCTCTCTCTCTGCCCCTCTCTCTCTCTGCCCCTCTCTCTCTCTGCCCCTCTCTCTCTCTCTCTCTCTCTCTCTCTCTCTGCCCCTCTCTCTCTCTCTCTCTCTCTCTCTCTCTGCCCCTCTCTCTCTCTGCCCCTCTCTCTCTCTGCCCCTCTCTCTCTCTCTCTCTCTCTCTCTCTCTCTCTGCCCCTCTCTCTCTCTGCCCCTCTCTCTCTCTCTCTCTCTCTGCCCCCCTCTCTCTCTCTCTCTCTGCCCCCCTCTCTCTCTCTCTCTCTGCCCCTCTCTCTCTCTCTCTCTCTCTCTCTCTCTCTCTCTCTCTCTGCCCCTCTCTCTCTCTCTCTGCCCCTCTCTCTCTCTGCCCCTCTCTCTCTCTGCCCCTCTCTCTCTCTCTCTCTCTCTCTCTCTCTCTCTCTGCCCCTCTCTCTCTCTCTCTCTCTCTCTCTGCCCCTCTCTCTCTCTCTCTCTCTCTCTCTCTCTCTCTCTCTCTGCCCCTCTCTCTCTCTCTCTCTCTCTCTCTGCCCCCCCCTCTCTCTCTCAGCTGAACCTGCTGAGGGAGGTGCATCAGGATGAACTCGGCCGCATGTCTGAAGATCTGGAGGATGAGCTTGGAGCTCGAACCAGCATGGACAAGAAACTAGCTGAGCTTCGGGCAGAGGTGAAACACACACACACACACACAGCTTATTAATACACCTGCTCATCAAAAATATCGGCCAGTTTTATTTTATCAAAACTTTTTTTTAAATAATTATTGCCCTAACAGTGGATTTGGCCATCTTTCAGACCGGTAGCTTTACCATATTTACAGCATTATTTTATGAACCTCAACACTCTTTTTTTTTTTGGTTGGGGGGGGGGTCTTTTGTGTGTGTGTGTGTGTGTGTGTGTGTGTGTGTGTGTGTGTGTGTGTGTGTGTGTCTCTTCCTCATGCTGATGACTGTATAAGTGAATTGGACCTCTGTCACCTCATATTTATACCCCAGTGAAACAGGAAGTCAGGGGTTAAGAGTTCTCAGGTGAACGTGGTCATCTGTTCAGTTTATTTCTGTGGGTGCCAATAATTGTAACACACTTGATTTTGTTAAAAATAAAGAGAGTAACAGTGTGTTATAACATTATCATCTGATCGTTTGCATATCGAATATGATTAGAGCTTCTTTTTTTTTAGTCACTTCACAAACCGATTATAAACATGGCCCCGCCCCCTTTTTCCTAAATATACTGTTTTAAGTACTGAGAATTTTAGCAAAATTTCTTTTTTTTACTTTTGATATTAACTTCAGAATCAGAAGGAGTGTGTAAGAGGAGTTTAAGTGTGTAAACGCCGTGATTCGATGTCAGAGCTGTGTGTGTGTGTGTGTGTGTGTGTGTGTGTGTATATAGATGTGACTGATTTAAAGGATAAACGATAGTGTGAGGTCACGCAACAGGTCAGGATCAGACCACGCCTCCCTGTGTTTGTGTTTACCTCATTGTCTCTTAGGGTGTGTGTGTGTGTGTGTGTGTGTGTGCAGATGGAGCGTCTGCAGGTGGAGAACGCGGCGGAGTGGGGCAGGCGGGAGCGACTGGAGACGGAGAAGCTGGCACTGGAGCGTGACAATAAGAAGCTGCGTGCGCAGATGGAGGACCTGGAGGAGCAGCTGGCACGCAAACGCAGACAGGCAGCCAGCGCGCTGGACACCGACCTCAAGAGCATCCAGAGCGAGCTGTTCGAGAGGAACAAGGTGAGGGCAGGAGAACGCTGACCACAGCTTTAAAAACAAACAACAACAAAACCTCCCGATCCACGCTGTCCTCTAACCTTCACATAAAAAAAAAAAAAACACCCGATCCACACTGTCCGATCCATGCTGTCCTCTAACCTTCAAATTAACAAAATAAATAACCTCAGCAAAAACAAATATCATCCGGCATATTAAAAATTCTTTAAAAATTATAACTGTAAAAGTCCCTGTAATTATTTTGTTTGTTTTTACTTAAAATCCACTGTAGCATGTGGGCCGATGCAAGTCTGGGAACGCCTACCATATACCCTTGTTTGGAGACAGGAAACGTCTTTCGGTAACTCAAAGGTTCTACCTAGAGCCCTACAACAAAGGTCTCCTTTTTCCACGAAAGGTTCTAGAGCGGTGGTCACCAACTATCTTCCTTGAGATCTACCTTCCTGCAGGTCCGTCCAAAATCTAACGCACCGGTTTTAGCTGATGAAGAACCTCTTAAGGCAGAAAGATTAGGTGGTCAGGTGGGCATGATTATGGTTGGGTTGGAGCTTCAGTCTTCAGGAAGGTAGATCTCCAGGAACAGGGTAGGTGACCACCGTTCTAGAGTGAGCAGCTCGACCCGTTCATGATCCTGTGGAGCGAACACCTCTTTTTACAAACCCACAGCTCACACCATTCAACCCCCCCCCCCCCAAATCGTTCTGCGCTGCTGTCTCGCGGGTGTGTCCGGTCTTTAGTTTACCGCCTGGTTGCCATGGTTTCACTGATATCACCAAGCTCATGTAATATCCTCACAGGCTAGCTATAGCTACAGAATGAATATAAAACCCCTCCGGAGTTAAAGGCGCTCGTGTAAAGGTGCATTTAATAAAACTGCTTTAATAAAATCACACGGACGTGTTTACCATGCGCCACAGTGTAGCTGTAACGTTGCTGTGTGATTGACCGCATCTTCACCTGACCCTCGAGTCCTGTCCCTCCTCCTGCCACGTCCCCGACTCGTTTCAGCGCCTTGGCACTCGTTGCCTCTTCCCTCTGTAAGAGCACTGCTTCGCTAAACAGACAGAGACAGATGGAGGGATTTGGCCAAAACATGGATTCTCACATTTAAACGTGTCTCCAGCACTTCAGCTGTACGGCGAGCTCCGGTTATTTATCTCTGCACCGGTCACCGCACGGTCACTTCCTAATTAGACGCCGTGACTGAACTCACTTTCGTGAACTGTTGTTCTGCTGTTGCAGAAGAAAATAACAATTAAGTTTAAAAAAAAACCAAATTTGTTTGTTTATTATCTAATTAATGAGATTTTTACTTTTTTTTTTAAAATGTAACTTTTGTGGAACGAGTAAAATAATTCATTATTATATGATTCACTATAGCTGCAAGCAGCGATTACGGGGCAAAGCACTTTTTTTGGCCAAGAGCCATCTGGACCATCAGCACGTGTTCCCAAAGAGATCTATTGAATTTAAAGGCAAACACGTCAAGCCGTTACTGAGATATCTCCTCGAATGGACTCGAAGCTTTGTTTATTAGAATTGAGTCATGTTGCTAAACATTTGTGCCAAGTCTGATGTCTGTAAATAAAAGTACAGTAAAAGCGTTGCTGAGAAATGGCCTCACTTCCTCTCTGCCAACGTCGCCACAAAGTTTATTATGAACAAACCTTATAATGAATAATAATAATAATAATCATCATCATCAAGGCTTGTTCAGGTTGGTCTCCTGAAGCCGTGATCAACAGCACATAATTTTTTTAACTGTTTTTTTTGGAGGAAAATCCAATATGGTGGAAATGATCGTTGTGGTATATGTTGAAGGAATGACCCAAAGAATCAGTAAATTCTTCGAGGTGGTGCTGGGGAGTTATTATTGCAAACGTATGTTCAGCTTTGCCCTGATGGTGGCGCTGGAGTGATGTGGTGTACACCAGAATTGGTGTGAAGACGGCTAAAACTACTGTCCTGTGGCGCTGTGCCAAATTACATAAAAAGTGTACGAAGCATTCTTGGGGATGCTATAGACTCCCATGTGGGATTTTTATAGTAGTAGTAATAGTAGTAATAATAATAATAATAATAATAATGGTAATAATAATGATGATAACAATAGTAAGAAACGATAAGAAGTAGTAGAAAAAGAAAACCTACAATTCCAAAAACACACCATCCTTCAAGCGTTCAGCTGATGCCGAATAGTTTTTATATATGAAATATTGCGGTTTAGCAGGAGAATGGTGAATATTAACACAGCTAAAGAAGATTAATGATGATAAATGACGTCCAGTCCAGAGCCGTAGTAAAATACATCACTGATGTAAAGCTGAGAGATTTCCGTCATGCAGGAGGAAGTCGGAATACATCAGGAGTCACACATGACAGAATGTGCGGTTTTACGGAAATGATCCACGTCGACGTGCAGAGCGAAGCGAAACAGAGACAGGTGTGTTATTGTTGTGTAACAGCACAGTGTGGAGTGTTCTTCCACTTACACCACAGAGATTTGCCAATAATTACTGTTCTCACTTACATTGTCTGTCGGTCCGTGTGTCTGTCTGTCGGTCCGTGTGTCTGTCTGTCGGTCCGTGTGTCTGTCTGTCGGTCCGTGTGTCTGTCTGTCGGTCCGTGTGTCTGTCTGTCGGTCCGTGTGTCTGTCTGTCGGTCCGTCCGTGTGTCTGTCGGTCCGTCCGTGTGTCTGTCGGTCCGTCCGTGTGTCTGTCGATCTTTCTTTCTGTCCTTATGTCGGTCTTTCTTTCTGTCCTTATGTCGGTCTTTCTTTCTGTCCTTATGTCGGTCTTTCTTTCTGTCCTTATGTCTGTCTTTCTTTCTGTCCTTATGTCTGTCTTTCTTTCTGTCCTTATGTCTGTCTGTCCCTCTGTCTGTCCCTCTGTCCATATGTCTGTCTGTCTTTCGGTCCATTTGTCTGTCTGTCTATCCATGTATGTCCGAATGTCTGTCTGTCCATATGTCTGTCGGTCTGTCTGTCCATATGTCTGTGTATTGATGGTAAACTCCTGGCTGTGCTGGGGAACTGTATAGAGCACTGTAACTGTTATAACGGAGAATCGTTATACTTCGTTAAACAACGCTGTAAAAGAATCCGTTTGTTATTAATCTTGGACTCTGTGGAACGTCCGCTGTACACGTCCCTGTGAATGAATCTGTTACTATAGTAACGATCACGTATTAGAAAGAGTGGGTTAATAATATAAACCTGTCATTCACGTTACAGCCACGCCGTTATTCAGAAATAATGCTTGCCTTCTGACCAATCAGATTCGAGAATCCCTCCACGCTGTGGTGTATTATAATAATAATAATAATAATAATAATAATAATAATAATAATATTAATAATAGTGGAATATATTACCAAGACGTGTCGCCAAAACAATTAACCGAACCGCGTGCTATCTTTAAGTCAGTGTGATGTATGTGGAGCAGTCTCTTTAGTTATTAGTGTTTATTATTATTATTTAGTTTTTATTAATTACGATTGTAATGTACACCACGGATCGTAGTTCTACCTCAGAGGCTCCGCCTTCAGGCTTTAGTGTCGTGTCTGACTAACGCTCAGACGCTGCTGAGGGTCCTGATGAACCTGATCAGTTGCTGGATTGGGGTTGGAGTAGATCTTCGTGTGTGTGCGTGTGTGTGTGTGTGTGTGTGTGGAAGCCTGAGCACTTGGATATCTTTTATGAGCTCCCATTAGTGCTGGCAGAGATTTATAACGCGAGCTCGTAGTCGTCCTCAGGTCATCACGCTCGGCTCGTCTCCGACTCACCTGCTCCTCTCTCTCCAGTCGCGCTCCAGACGGCATGCAGAGACGGGGATTAGTACAAGAATGAGACGTGATTAGATTCATTGTTTAATTTATTCGGATGACGGGTGATCCGAAAGTTAGCCCGGCGTCGTCTTGTTTATCGTCTCGCTGACGTTTTTAAATCTTCAGTGACGTCCAGCGCCGCAGAACATCCCTATATTATTTAGACAGGAAGCTTAAAGGAGCGCCCGTGTTCTGCATCATTCCGCTTCGAATCTCTCTCTCTCTCTCTCTCTCTCTCTCTCTCTCTCGCTCTCTCTCTCTCTCTCTCTCTCTCTCTCTCTTTTTAATCGCTTTTTCATTCTGGCAAAACAAAAATCCTAATTCTTTTATATTGTTTATCGCTGTTTCTTATTTAATATAGATATATATTTTACTCGCGGTAATGTATTCTAGTCATTGATGTTTGCTCACGCGCTACTCTCTGGCAGCTTTTATGAAGGTTAAAGTATCGGCACCCTTGCCTTTTAGTTTGCGAGATGCGAAAGAGCCACGCCATTTTTTTTTTTATGTAAAGGAGATGCGTACTGCGTTTTCAAGATGGTTTTTCTTTTGCGTGTGTAAAAACGTGCAAACTTTTCCTCTGGGAAAGATTTTACTGAGAACCTGTTCTCCATGATGAGGCGAGCAGAACAACTTGATCTTTTTTGTTTTCTTTTGTTTTTTTTTATAGTTTTCTTTTTCATCGTGTAGACGAGGGTGCGAGAAGAGACCAGGTACATTTTGTACAAAGATTTCATAATAAGTTGATCTTTTTACCATCCGATCATGGTGGGGTTTTTTTTTTCTTCTTCCTTTTCCTTTTCTTACCCGTTGATTAAAAAAAAATCACGGTTTCGCAAACCCGCGTGTACAGAACAGACGTACGGAATCGTGCGAGCGGTTCAGAAGGAATTCTTGTATGTGAAAGCGAATGATTATAAGCCCCGCCCCTAAACAAGCCTTTTAAGTATTCGCTCCCCATCGCTGCTGTCAAGAACAAACGGCGCCTCGTTTGCACATTGTTCTTGAGGTCGTAGTAAATCAGCGCCTTGGAGTCTTTATTTTATTAATCGATTTTTTTTGTTGTTGTTGTTGTTGTTGTTTGTTTGTTTTTTTGTGACTAGTCTCCGCCCCACGCCCTTCAGAGAAACTCGCCCACTGTACCAGCTGCCGTCCCGATGCCTCAGACAGGAAGGCTGTAGTAGGAGTGTGAACATTTCGATGGATGCATCTTTTTTACTATTTATTTATTTATTTATTTATTTAATTTTAGATGCTGCAACTAAAATGAATCGATGCAACAATCGTTCATCGGGGAGGGAAAAAAACCTGATTTTGTACCTCACAGTCCTTCCTTGTGTGTGTGTGTGTGTGTGTGTGTGTGTGTGTGTGTGTGTGTGTGTGTGTGTGTGTGTGGTGCACCACACACTCACACACACACACACACACACACACACACACACACACACACACACACACAGAGTTTTGTGTACTAGCGGCCATCCCGAGGCATCAGACAGGAACTCGGGGAGATTGATGAGGTTCTTTTAGAACTGCTGGGAGAAACGGGTCGATGAGGGCGCGGGCGTGGCTGGAGGACCTGGCGCAGGAACAAAGTGTGATTGATAGTGAAACTGTTGTGCTGTCTCGACCCTGACTCACTGTTTTCTCCTCTCTCTCTCTCTCTCTCTCTCTCTCGCGCTCTCTCTCTCACACAAACACACACGCACTTTTACTCTGTTCCTCAGCTTGATATCCTTTGTCACTGTGCTCTTCAACCCAGTATGTCCAGAAGAGTGTGTGTGTGTGTGTGTGTGTGTGTGTGTGGCCAAAAATAGCTCTGACTGGATAAAATAGCTTAGCGTTCTTTAAGGATTAGTTAGTTGAGAGCTGAGTTTTCTGTAACAGCAGCTCTGACAGTAGTGCAAATTTATATTCATGCTCTCGTTCTAATACGTTATTGTTTCCATAGCAACAGCTCGTTCACAGGGACGCGTATGTGAAATTTCTGGAAGGAGTCTCCAGTGTCATAGGTGAAGCTGTAGCTTTAGGTTTTCCGATATCTTCAGGACAGAGGAGTTTGCGCTTCTTTGCAGGTTCTCGGTAGGACGACGGGTCGGGTACGACGGGTCGTTCTTTTGACGAATAAAATATCGGTAGGTTGCTGTGGTGTAAGAGGAATAAAACACGTGGGGATGTGCTGTTAGAGGAAAATACACCATAACATGGGTGTAGTCTGTATCTACGCTAGGAACTCTAACTTCCCTGAAACCCTCGTCACGTCTCCGCCACGCCCTTTTGCACCTTTTTATTTAAACCTGTTCATTTAGCGATTTATTTCTTTATTTATTCACCGTGTGTTTAACCTTGTACATTTTTCACTGATTCCATGGGGTGCGCTAACTTTTGCAGTTGTGTGTCGGGTGGGTCTGCATGCTGTTGTATCTTTCATAGTGCCTCAGCATCCTTCCAACATCTGTCCACATGCCAGCTCATCCTCACAGATGTTGCCCCGCCCCCTCGTTCGCCCAGGAGGGGCGGAGCTATTCGGAGTGATTAATGAGGTTGTATCTGTGCTCATCTGTTCAGAGTCGCATAGGGCTCATTTACACACACACACCCCTCAGGATCTGAGACTAAAGTGTGTGTGTGTGTGTGTGTGTGTGTGTGTGTGTAAATGAGTTCCTGTAGCGTGCACTCCCTCCATCTGGAATAAAGTCAGTGTGAAATGGATTGTTTTGCTTCTGAGATTCTGTCTCTCTCTCTGTCCGTCTTTCTCTCTTTCTTGGTCTGCCTCTCTCTCTGTGTCTGTCTGTCGTTCACTCTCTCTCTCTCTCTCTCTCTCTCTCTCTCTCTCTCTCTCTCTCTCTCTCTCTCTCTCTCTCTCTCTGTCTGTGTTTCTTTCTCTCTCTGTCTGCCTACCTGCCTGTCTCTCTCACTAAAGTGCCACTGCATCGCTGTCTTTAGGTCGAGATGAAGCGAGGGTGAAATCCTACTGCACCTCTATCATCGGCATTGTGGGTAACGTAGGAAACCGTTAACCCGAAGTGAAAATGCAGCGACGCGCACGCGAGGTGTTAATTATAAAGAATATTATGGAAACGGTTCAGGGCGGGTTTTTTTTTTTTTTCTTTCTTCCTTCGCTTCTGAATGAAGGAGCAAGTCATCCGTCACCGCGGCCGCGTGGAATAAATATAAACGATAGTCCCTGAGCCAGCGCCTGAACCCTGACCTCTCTAAAGAGCTCCCATTAGCGCAGGTTCCATTCTGGCATCTCGTCTAAACCTGTCCGTTATCACCTGCTGCTGCCGCTCGCTTTATTTATGATTCTCCTGCGCACATGACGTGCCATTACTGCTGATCTACTGCCTCACGTGTGTGTGTGTGTGTGTGTGTGTGTGTCACAGAAAATGTGTGGCGGTTATTCTTTTTATAGTGTAACGATCGATTTGACTTCCAGGAGAAAATTTCATTATTGCAAGATTTTTATCCAAATAGAGTTGGATTAAATTTTTTTTTTTTTTAAATATATTTTATTTCTTTATTTAAAAAAAAAAATAATAATACATCATTAATCCTGTGATTTACCCTGTGACTCGTCTCAGCTCTTATTTTGTTTGTTTTGTTTTTTTTTTTAGTTAAGTGTGCCGGATTTTTTAAATATTTGTGGACGCAGCGGGGGGGGCGGGGGGGGGGGGGCGGGGGGGACAGCAGAGGTGAAGTGAAAGTGAGCGTATAAAGTGTGAACAATGAGGATATGAGTGAAATGTGCTGAGGAGCTGAAAATGAGGAGAGACGAACGGCGCTGCCGCGCAGGACAGCGGCTCACTCGGGGGGGAGATCGATCTGAGGTAATAATGGGGAAAAAGGAAAGGTCAGCAGGACGAAGGGAAATAAAAGTTGGGGTCGGAACATCGCTGATGAGCTCAGGGTTAAAGGTCGCGGAGTTGATATCGGACCCTACACCTGGTATTACAGGCGCAATTACAGTGTGAGAATATCTCAAAAGAAAATCTCGAAATGTACCGAAATCTAATCACTGAATCGATCTTTAACATGCATGAAACTACCTGGAGTAGGCTTTACCCTCATTTCAAAATACCAGGATGTACGAATATGCGGATCTGGACACGCCCACACGCCCTACTATCATTAATAACGACGAAATCAAGTTTCGATCTGGACGGGAGTTATGAGGTGAGCCTTCCTGTTTAGGCCACGCCCCCTTTAAAGTCAGATACGCATACGGCTACAGACGTCGTTGACTCGCTTCCCTCAATGTGGTGAGAGTTTGTGTGTCTGGCTCTCAGAAATATTAAGTGTGTGTGTGTGTGTTCCTGCCGGAGCCTATAGGATCTTGTAAACACTGTATATGTGCATCTCTGTATGTTTACGTCAGCGGCGCCGTGTAGAAGACGTTCACCCGTTCCAGCTTCATGACTAATCCCTCGTATCTCCTTCATCACGGATCATTCACCAGACTGGAGCGTGTTTTATTCATCACCACTCCCTCCCTCCCTCTGCACTTTACACTCTCTCTCACACACACACACACACACACACACACACACACACAACACTTAAATCTAATCCCAGAATTAATATTTAAACCTTTTTTTAAGTAGAAAATGCTGCTGATTAAACTTCCACATTCACATTTGACATCTTGGTTTCCTTTGAAATCTTTTTTTTCTTCTCCTTTCATTCTTAAGGTTTAGTTATGAATTTTCCCCGATGTTTTTGATCATATTGATCATTTTTATGCCACACAGATATTTCTTCCCCCCCCACACACACACACACACTTTTTTTTTTTTTATGCTTGTCAGTTCTGTTTTTACTTCACTAAATAACAAACTAAACATTCCATTAAAACTGCTCTACTCTTCATAAACTAACTGTCTTTATTAAATGTAGCACTGCAACGCGTGTGTGCGCACTCATTCACTCACTCAATCACACACACACACACACACACCCTCCCTCTCTCTCTCTCTCTCTCTCTCTCTCTCTCTCTCTCTCTCTCTCTCTCTCTCTGTGTGTGCCAGACTGTTAATTAACGGATTTAATGTAAAGAACCTGTTTTGTCCCAGACGAGCTCCGATCAGACTGTTTTGCCGTCTCCCTGTGGGATTAGAGTTAATCACTCACTCTGATTCTGCAAAACACTGTTTACCTACACACACACACACACACACGCGCGCACACACACGTACGACAGAGTGAGACAGAGAGAGAGAGACCGTGACCTGTCTTTTACTCTCTTCAGTAAAACACAACTGGAACACGTCCTCTTTGCCTAATCAATAACACACTGCAGCTTGGGACGTTTACTTACACACACACACACACACACACACACACGTATGTATGTATGTGTGTAAATACACCTCGGTATCTCTCCCCAGCTGGCTGTTATGCTGATGCAGGACATCATGATAGAAATTACTGCTTTAATTATTTTCTTAAATTGTTGATGTTACTGAGCTCCATTTTGCTTCTTCCCCCACTTTCATCTCTCTTCTTTCATCATCCGTTAAAGGCCGTCAGGGGGTGTGTGTGTGGGGGGGGGTGGGGGTGGGGGGGGACATATCAAGAAGCCTCATACGATGATGTAATAATTTAGCTCTCGGGATGGTTTTAACATGAACCTGTTAAATCAGCGTGTGTTTCCTGTACCAAAACATCAACCACTGGGATTAGGGAAAGGGGGCGGGGCTTAGTGTGTGGGCGTTCACCGTGTGTGTTCTCGATCTACCTCAGTTATCATTCAACAAGCTTTATGTGTTTAATTAGTTTTAATTAGTTATGGCTTGTGTGGGGGGGGGGGGGTGTTAGGACGAAATGGAAAATACGAAAAGATGAATATGTAAAGTCCGTCTCGTCTCTGCCGACTTTCACGAGCTCCACTTTCCAACATGCGCTGAAACGGCAGTCCGCTCCCCCCCCCCATACTTAAACAGCTGATGAGGAGGTCAGGAATGATTGACAGGTTTGAACTCTCCTGTATTAACCTCCCTGCCTGTAAGCCCCGCCCCCTTTCCCTCCCATCTCCCTCCGGTAACGTTTTGTCCATTCTCCCGCTCGTAAGGTGCGCCGGCGCCGTCCTCGCTCCCGGTCCCCGTGTTCCTGAAGGATGTTTTAGGTAGAGTATTTTTCACGTGGCGTGTTGTTTTTTTTTTGTTTTTTTTCCCCCTATTTTATTTATAATACGAATGATTTTGCAGCGTTTTGTAAATGTAGAGTCGTATTTTTGCCCTTTTTTTTGTTTAGTATTTATTTATTGTGGAGGATTTTTCAGAACTTTTTAACATAGAGTTTTGTTGTTTTTGATACAGAGGGGTTTGTAGTATTTTAATGTGGAGTGTTTTCTTCATATTTTTAAATATAGAGTGGTTTTTAAAAGTTTTTCTTAATGTTGAGGGGTGTTTTTTTTCAGTGTTTTTTTTTCCTTCAGTATTTTACGTGCTCTTGAATTTTGCCAGTGTGTAAATAGTTTCGGTTGAAATCCAGGAGTCTCAGCATTTTGTTGTTTTTGTGATTTTATTATTTTTTTAAGTAATGCTTGCTGATGTGGTGGAATCTGCAGTGTGTGTGTGTGTGTGTGTGTGTGTATGTGTGTGTGTGTGTGTGTGGTGAGTCATTGAGTGTGTGGTGAGTCAGCCTGTTTGCTGTTTTGTCAGAGTGGATAGAGGCGTACCCACACCGGCTCACGCCATCATTTATTCAGAACTGAAGCTCAGTGATGATGATGAAGATGATGATGATGAAGATGATGAAGACTCGCGCTTCTCTCAGTTTTAGTAGCTTTGGCGTGAAGAGAGACGTGTTTCCTTCCTGTCCGCTTTCAGTCTGATGATTTTGGAAGCAGGTCGGACCGATCAGTGTGAAGATGAAGGACGATCAGAGCAGGAAGTTCGTCTCTCAGTGACGTTTTATTAAAACAGGAAAAGTGGCGAGATTCCGGAAGGTCCCCCGTGAGGAACCTGGTGTTCTTTACGCTGCGTGTCTGATCTCGAGATCAGATCTCGGCGATTTTCAGTTCTCCCTCCCAAATGTGATCCAGCTGTTTGCGCACCGTCAGAGGGGTGCGCGTTATTCTCATTTAATAACACGTCTATCAGCTCGGCGGGACGCGTCTGCACGCCGAAACCTTTCCGAGGGACGATTATTCGCAGTCCGCGGATGAGACGCGTCTCGTTCTGTTCGTTTTGTTTTGTTTTTGCTTTTAGTCTAATTTTAATCGTTCTGATTTTAAAGCGGTCCCTAATTAAGAACTGCTCAGGGTTCTTCTGTCCCTCTAGAACACCACACTAAAAAGTGAAAATATAAACACCTATATAAACAAATATAAATATAAAAGGTTGTACAGTAAAATCTGACTTTCTTAAAATATATTTAAAAAAATAACCTCTAAAAAAGGTTCTACCCTTTCAGAACCCTTTCTAATAGTGCTGTGGAAAAGTATTTGCCCCCTTCTTGATTTCTTCTCTTTTTTTTTTTTTTGCAAGTTCGTTGTGCTTTAACTGTTTCAGATCTTCAAACAAAATTCGAAAAGTGAAAATATAATTCTCCAGGGTTCTTGAGTTGTTGTTCTGGGAGAACCCTTAAAAGGTTCTATGTACAACAGAGTGTTTTCCTGGCAGAAAGAGTTTCTGAAAAGCTTCTACTCGGAACCCTGGGCTTCTAACCTTTTTAGCGTGTAGCGTTATAAAGAATTAAAATGACTTCTTTTTTCTTTTTTTTTTTAAGCGTTAATGAACCTCATCATCTGACTTTTTTTTGTGTGTAAAAGTACAGCGCTTTGGAAAAGTATTTGCCCCCTTCTTGATTTCTTCGGGGGGGGGGTTTTTTGGCATGTTTGCCACACTTAATTGTTTCAGATCTCAGATTTCCTCTTTTTAATATTAGACCGAAAAGCAAGCCTTTTCACAGCGGCTATAAATGCGTTCACACGCAGCGCTCGCTCTCTATCCATCTCGCACACTTTCTGCAGGAACGTTGAAACGTGGCAATAAAAACGAATCGATTTGTATTCTTTGTTTTTGGAAAATTTATAGAGCCCTGAAAGGATTCGTCTGTCGTCCCTAAAAAGTGTTTCCCTTTCCGAAAGGGTTCCAAGTAGAACCTCGCTTTTTTTTTCTCTCACAAATATTAAACCAGGAAAAATAAACTGCTTCTGAGTTGCAGGTGACGGCGTCACGTTTACAGACGGGGTTCATTTCAGTTTATTTGTATTCCGAAGCTTCTGTTATTATTAAATATGTTATTTTATTTGTGTGTGTGTGTGTGTGTGTGTGTGTGTGTTGCAGGAGCTATCAGACTTGCGTCACGTCCACACCAAGGTGAAGAAGCAGTACCAGGAGAAGACTGCGGAGCTAGCTCACGCTAACCGGCGAGTGGAGCAGCACGAAGCGGAGGTGAAGAAGTTGAGGCTGAGGGTGGAGGAGCTGAAGAAGGAGCTGGGTCAGGCCGAGGATGAGGTTAGCGTCCTGTTTAAAGGAAAACTCCGCCCTGAATGGCGTGCGCGTTAATCTCCGTAATTTACATCCGATCTTCAACACAAGTCCAGATTTTATTTTGATATTTTTTTTTTAGTTTAAACTTGTTTCATCGATACGTTGGTCTACTTTTACTTCAGTTAACGGTTTCTGACATTACCCTTCATCGGCCCTCTTAAAATCAGATAAAAGCCGGACTGTCAATAAAATAAGCAAATAAGCCACGCCCACTACTTCATGGTGACATCATGGCACATGGTGATATTTTCTTAAAGAGATACTCTGTGTGAACATTGCTTTGTCAACACTTTTGATGATCTTTAGTGTGTTTCTGTGTGTGTGTGTGTGTGTGTGTGTGTGTGTGTGTGTGTGTGTGTGTGTGTGTGTTTCAGCTGGATGATGCTCGTAACCAGAGCAGGAAGTTGCAGAGATCTCTGGATGAGCAAGTGGAGCAATCGGAGAACCTTCAAGTTCAGCTGGAGCATCTACAATCCAGGTAAAACACCACACACGCGCGCACACACACACACACACACACACACACACACACACACACACACACACACACACACACACACACACACACAGTAGCTCTCCATTTTGATCAGTGACATTTTGATCAGTCTTTTTTCCTCCACAGCTGGCAGGCTGCTTTTGCAGTGTGCACTGTTTAGTCCTTTCACTGCGCACGCATACACGCGCGCGCGCACACACACACACACACACACACACACACACACACACACACACACACACACATCACATTCTAGCTCCCTGCATTCTGGCTCATGCTTCCCTGCAGCCAACCCCGAGCTGCCTAGCCGTTGGTTACCGTAGTAACAGCGAGACTTGAAGTCTGAATCCCCCCATCAGGCAGATGATTCAATACACACACACACACACACACACACACACACACACACACACACTTTAGCGTTAGCATTTTGTTAGCTACTATCACTCTTAATAAAATAAAATGTATATTAAATGGTGGCACCCTTACATTACCTAAAATAAATATTATTATTATTAGTAGTAGTAGTAGTAGTAGTAGTTTTTTTAATAATAATAATATCATCAGCAGTGTATTCAGAGAGAAAGATGGACCGAGAGAAGCAGACAGAAGGAGAGTGAGACTGAGAGAAAGAGTGAGAAAGCCCTGAAGAGAGAGAGAGCGAGAGAGAGAGCGAGAGAGAGAGCGAGAGAGAGAGCGAGAGAGAGAGAAGGATACGATGTAAACGAGTGTGAGAGAGAACATTAGGAGAGCTGGTAGGTCAGGGTTCGATGTAGTCATGGCAATGCAGAAGAGGGTGGAGCCAGTCTCGTGACAGATGGAGCATGTGTCCACGGTTGTTATGGAAACCGAGGGTGGCCTGGCAGAAGAGGATTCTGGTCGGGGTTTTCACGGTGACGGAAGAGAAGCCAGTTTTGTAGGGTGATAAATGTAAAATTTAAATATCAGTGTTTGGCCATTTGGGAACTGAAATAAAGAGTCGAATCTTATTGGTGAGTCGAGTCAAATGATCTGACTCACTGGGAAGAGATTGGATCTGAAAGAGTCGACTTATTGGTGAGCCGAGTTAAGTGATCTGACTCACTGAAACGAGTCGACTCTTTCAGATCCACCTTTTTTATTGTTCAACTGAGTCAGTTGATCTGACTCACTTGATAGAGATGGAATTCAAGAGCTGACTTTTTCAGATCCCTAAGGACCAAACTTGTATTAATCTAAAATATAACGCATTAAACCTTTTTAAAGATTTTTAAAATGCTAAAATATGTGGGGAATCTGAGAGATCGCTGCCTGAAGACATGCGTCACGGTGGGATTAACGTCTCTTTCCCTGACGGTGAAGTCAGTGTGATGAAGCGGAGTTACCGTTACCACCCTGAAGATGATTATTTTCCTATAACGACTTGTCCACGAGTGTTTTATTCCTCTTGCACCACAGGGATTTATTAAAGAACACGTCATACTGTTTATCCGTTTATAGTTGCATTTAATCTTGTGGAATGTCAGCGAAACAAGTGGGCGTTTACTTCCACGTTTATCGAAACAGAGTGTTTCAAAGAGAGGGTCGAAAACAGGATAGGAAATAGTCTGTTACTTCTAAATTATGATGTTTATTGATGTAAAAATCTTGCTAACATTATAAGTGGACCTCAGAGAACATTATAAAAAAAATTCTTTAATGCAGTTCACGACCCCTTTAAAGCAAGTGTTTTATCCGGTGTGTGGGCGGGCTTACCCGGTGCATGTCTATCCAGTCGCGTGGGCGGGTTTATCTGGTGTGTGGGCGGGTTTATCCGGCAGGCAGGTATTGTTTGCTGAAAGGTATCTGGAGGATTAGGATGTCGTGTCTGCACAAAGTAGTACAGAGACACAGCATCTATATTCTACTCTGGGCACAGAGGAGTGTGTGTGTGTGTGTGTGTGTTTCAGTGAATTCAGCATGCTGTATTTTACCTCCTGTTTTATTTTTGTCCACTAAAGCACAGATTTCAGAGCGACTGCACGAAGACAGATTGCATTGTAAATGTAAATTAAAGTGGAATCATCACAAAACACACACCTCGGTTCTCCTGACTCTCGCTCTAATAAATCATCCCGTAGATATTTTTATCTATTTTTAGTGGCTCGGAGAACTCGCCGTGGTGAGGATGGGACCTCGGGTAGCCGGCATTAACACGTCTCCTTATGGGTTCTGCTTCGTTTCATGAAAACGGCGTTGACGTCAGTGTCGCTGCAGACCTGCTGCACACGCACAAAGCACCACTTCACACACACTCCTTTTATTCGTCTTGTTTTTTTAGACACACGCCACCTGAAGAACCCACTGCAGGTTGTTGTTTTTGTTTTTTTTTTGTCTCTCCACTTAAAACAGCAAACCGGTGTGTTGTGGAAACGTGCTGCAGATTCAAACACCGTTTACAAATGTTTTTTTTTTTTTTTTTTTAAGAGTCTCCTCTACAGTCGTTCCCGATCCACAATAAAGTACCAACTCGGAAAGAGGAACTCAAAAAAACCAAAAAAAAACTGTTCATATTTCCATGACAGGAACCTGTTTTAGAAATCAGGAACTTTTAGGTTCCCGCTGGAGGAACCGGGTCTGATTTGAATTCCTGGACCGTAGTTCAAATGATTGTTAAAGTTTAGTTATGAAATCCTGAAAAAGGTTCTGATCAACTAAAACCCAGCAATTCATCAGAACCGATTCCTGTTAATGTTCCTATTGTAGAGCGACAGGAACCTTAACGGGAACTAATCCAAGCGTTCCGTAGTCTGACATTTTACATTTAAAAAGATTCCAGATCACACGTTTTCCCCTCTTGTTGATTTTATTTATTTATTTATTGCCGTTTTCTGATAGGCTGAGGCGTCAGCAGAACCCGGGCCTGTTTGGGAAGATGAGAACGTCGTCGTCCTCGTCGCGGTTCTGCCCCGATGACCCCGAGCGCCCGGCCAGCGACCCCGACGACGAGGAGGAAGAGCTGCAGATACAGATCCCTTGAACGCCATCCCATAATATCCGAACTGTGACCTTTTAACCCGTCTGGCTCATACAGGACACGTGGCAGGTTCTGATGCGGAACCGTGTCTCTCAGATACGATACAAGAACGGTTCCTTTGCGGTTCCTGTACAGAGAGCAGCAGAGGAACTGGAGGAGGAAGTGACCTCAGCATCAAACACATTTCCTGCTCTCTGACCCTGATGACAGTGCTTTTCCACCGGGCAGTACGGTACGCTACGGTACACGTACAGGTACCCCGTGTCTGTTTAAGATCGCGTAACGGTACCCGTCCGAGTAGGTGGAGCTTGCGGGGTGGTGACATCATTTCCTGGTTTTAACACTGAACACAAACAACAGGGTCTGATTTGTGTTTTATTGTTTAATATGAAGACATAAATCTCAGTCAGACGAATAACCTTTAGATTAGATCAGACTCGAATGAACACGCTGTCTGACCAATCAGCAATCGCCGTTTCTAGCTCCACCCACAATCCGCCGTACCATAGCGTTCATACTGTCCCAGCGTAAAAGCGTCATCACTCCACGCGTCATCAGCTTTCTATACGACTTTTCTGTGTTCCGCTCCGGCTTTTATATTTCTTCGTATCGAATGCGGTGTCGTGTCATCGTCGTCGGTTCTGTGTGCTGTGTAAACGTTCTCTCCAGGTTCACGCCCATCTCCATGGTGATTTGCTTTGCTGTGTGTGTATGTGTGTGGGGGATTATGGGTACTGAAACGCTCTGTTTTGGTGTCGGAGTTCTGACACACCTAGCTCATCGTTGGATTTGGGGCGTGTCCTGAGCCTTTGGTAGTGATTGGACCTCAGTAGTGCTGGTAGGCGATGGAAGAGAAAGCAAGCTCTCTGATTGGCTGTTGAGATCATGAATCATATATTCCTGGTTTTGCGTTAATTATAAATCGTAACTTTCCCCCTGTAGTGTCATTTTCGATCAGCGCTTCAGCTTTTCCGTAATCCAGTGTGGACTCGGTTGGCTCCACGCCCTTGCGGGCGTGTTTTTTTTGTTTTTTTTTCCTTCAGTTATAAATCCAGTCTGCTGCCCCCTGCTGGTGACGTTCCCTTCACACGTGCGGGATGGTGATCAGTGTTCTGCCCCGGTTGGCGTTTTAGTTCTTTAACGGTGGCTCGGTGCGTCACGACTCGGACGTCGAGCTCCAGTCCGTCCTGATTTTAATGTTTAAGCAATAAACCCATATTCGCGTCCTGGACCAACATCACCCCCCCCCCCCCCCCCCCCCCCCCATCCCCCACAACGTGGACCAAAACAGACTCTGACTTATTCCCTTCTTCCTCTTCAGCGGGACGTTTTTATCCGTCGTTCTGACAAATATTTATAATTTTTTTCTTACGTAAATTGTTCTGTATTACAGTCGTTGGTTTTTTGTATTCAGCATTATAAATATTAAGTGTGTATAAACGCAGGCTGTGTGTGTTTTTATTATGACTGAAGTGTGTGTGCGTGTTGAAGTATTTAAACCAAACACATTTTTAGCCTTTTCTTGCCCCTGTCCCAACTTTTTTGAGACGTGTTGCAGCCATCGAATTCAACATCACGTGTATTATTTCCTTAAAGCGGGACATTTCCTCTGTTTAATCACCTGCTGCGTTTTCTGCGTCCTGTCGTGAAGAACGTACGGGTTTACGAGGTTGACCGATCGCTGCGTTCTGTTTTTATTTACGCTTCACACCGCGTCCCAACTGTGAGTAACTGCCTTACTTTATATACTCGGTTATTATTTATTCAACTATTTGTTACATTTTAAATATTAATAGAATATAAAGTTATTAATATTAAGAGTCTGAAGAACGTTAAGGAGTAGAATGTTTAAAAAAAATAAAATAAAAAAAATACAGTATAAAGACTACTACAGTCATGTGAGCATTGTGAGGCATACACTGAACGTGTGTGTGTGTGTGATTGCTGACTCGGCCGTGCGCTGATCATCACGCTGACTCAGGTGTGTTAAACACCGCACGCTGTTCAGCGCTGGACTCCTGCGGCACGCCGCTTTAACACACCTGCAGTAAACGCTCCATCAGCGCCAGTCCTGGACGCTCACTCGCCCGCCCGCTTCCTCCGCCTGCTCTACGTCTCGTGTGTGTGTGTGTGTGTGTGTGTGTGTGTGTGTGTTAATGAGCTGTTCTAGTGAAGCGGACATGAGCGAGCAGCGTTAGCGTTTCAGACCCAGCAGGACACGTGGACGTGCTGAGAATTCTCTAGAGTTCTGCAGAGAATCATACACCAGTCTCATCACAATCTGCTGCCTTTTAGATCCCGACTTTAAACTTTCCCCACACACACACACACACACACACACACACACACTCACACTCACTCTCTATAATCATTTGATTTTCATGAAGCGCTGGGAGAAGGATTTAGACTCGTTTCCCTTCCCTGTGCTGAGAAAAGAACAGGAACTTCTTCCGCCTTAGATTACACGTCTTGGGCCTTTTCTTTTTTTTCTTTCTTCAGGTAAAAAATGTTTGAACGATATTATTATTATTATTATTATTATTATTATTATTATTATTATTATAAAACAGACCCGGAAACCTGCAGCTGTGCCACACGGGGACGCCGAGACCCACGTGAACTTCCAGGAGCTGTTCTTACAAACTTTTACCCAACTTTCCGAAGGTAAAAAGTAGTTCCGGTTACTTTACACTTCCATGCAGGTTTTGTGGTATCCATACGCCATCAGAGGCGCACACCTCGCGCACACCTCGCGCACACCTCCCTCTGAAAATCTCAGCACACTTCCACCTTCATTTCTACACAAAGACGTTTAACTGGAGACTTTTAATGACAAAAATACATGCACAATGATTTTTTTCTATTTTTTATCCTCGTCACTGCAGAAAACACACACACACACACACACACACACACACCTCTCTCTGGACTAATGTTGACGAGAACTCGTACAGAGTATGAGCGGAGACGACGAAACCTCGCTCCGTTGTCTTGCGTTATGTATTTACATCATCCTATTTACATCATATTATTTCTGTTTTCATGATTAATCTAATTCAGTCTTAATAATATATAAAACTGAAAGTATTTACACACACACACACACTGTTTAAGGAAACGGATTCATGGGCACAGGGTTGCCAGGTTGCAGCCGCCGTGAGAAATCCCTGAAAGGAGCCGAAATGTTGTTGCGTGTCTGTAATCCCTTTAATCCTTAATTCCCATAATCCCTTTCACTCTTCTAGCAGTCTTAGCTATATACCTTCGAACAGAAACAGTCCTGTACATCGCACACACACACACACCCCCCGCCTGCACGTACGCTTTCAGTTTGTTTGTGGAAATTGATCAGATTCAACTTTATTTTTTAGATTTTAAACTCGCCTCCACCTGGGCACCACTCACAACCTTGTTCCAGAACTAACCTGATCTGTTTAGTGTAAATAATAAATAAAGAAACAAACACAAACAAACAAACAACCCTGGCCAGCTCTGCTCCCACTGGGGGGGTGGAGCTCATTTTTAAAAGGAATATATCCATTAATTTGAAACATTGTGATTTCAGGTTTTTTTTTTGTTTTTTTTTTAAGTATATTTGAACTTAATGTAAATGTTAAGAGGTCGAAGATCTCCATCATGAAATGAATGAAGTTACAGACCGCCCCTTTAAGCGACGGAAGTCGGTCGTTACGGTAATCTGATTGTATGCCGTTGAGTCAACACGCTCTATTTTTAAAGCAGGTTTATAAATATCGACGTGGTGTGTTTTATCTGTTCATCGCGGGTCACTGCTGCGTTCAGAGTTCGTGTGTCTGTGTGTTTTCTCTTCGTGCTGCGACGGAGATCGTAATTCGTCTCCGCAACCGCTTCTATTCGGGTTCACTTCACCAGCATGATTGTGTTGTGCGGGTTTAATGTCCTGTCCATGTTGGATACGGTGATGTTGACGCGCACGCGCACACACACACACACACACACACACACACACACGCGTTGTGTTACAGCATGACAGAAGTTAATGAGTCGTACCGTCAGTTATTCACGCTGACTTTTATCTCCAGCACAACAAAACAAAAGTCCTGAGAGCTCCTGTAATTACACAACTGTGCAGCTGGAAGCCACACACACACTCACTCTCTCTCTCTCTCTCTCTCTCTCTCTCTCTCTCTCTCTCTCTCTCTCTCTCTCTCTCTCTCTCTCTCTCTCTCTCTCTCTCTCTGTCTCTGCTAAATGATGTTTGATGTTGATGATAATTACACATCTCGGAGGAGGTGAATCTGGAGCCGCAGACGAGGACCAGATATTTTCACTGCTTCATAATTCCATCGTTCCAGTAAAATAAAGTGCAGAGCAGAAGAAGAAGAAGAAGAAGAAGAAGAAGAAGAAGAAGGTGGTTTTGGTGATAAAGTGCAGAAGGAGATTGAGGAGAAATCCAGCACACGTCGAAACATCTGCAGCATTTACTGAAAACACGCCCCTTGTTTTGGTTCTAGTTTCGCATCATTTTATTATTTATTTATATTGTATTGATATATTATTTACTCTTTTATTTACTTTACTATATTTTCATCTGTATTTAATTATATTTTATTTGTTTACTTTGTACTTATTTTGTGTATTTTATTGCATTCATTTTTTAAAATCATTTATTTCTTACTATTGTACTGTGATTATTATTATTATTATTATTATTATTATTTATTCCAGATTTTTCTTCTCCTTTGCTTAGCCACGCCCACTCCTCCTCACCTGTAGAGAGCGTGTGTGTGTGTGTGTGTGTGTGTGTGTGTGTGTGTGGTCTCTATTTACCCAATTTTACTCTCCTACAGCAGGATTATTAACCGTCGCTCTAACGTTCCCTTGCGTGACGTCCCGTACTGATGATGTCATCACAGCTGGAGCTGTGCTTTATTCCAGATGTTGGGCTTTTTTACGCCATTTAAAAATACGTTCGGACGTTCTGAAGCGAAACCGCAGCGTTCAGAGCGACTAAAAAAAAAAAAAAAAAACAAGCAGCAGTGCCGTTCAGCTGGTGGCTAAAAAGTATTGGCACCCTTTGTTTACAAATCGTCACACTCATGAACGACACGCTCCGTTCCGACATGTGCTACGCCGCTGGAACACAGCGTGAATGTTATCCCGCCAAGTCATCGGTTCATCGGAGGGCGACGCGCTAGCAGTTTGTCAACGAAGTTCACTTACAAACCAGCTAACGTTAAACTAGCTAACTACAGTCTGTCATTAAAAGTATTAGCCCCCGTATCTCCCCACGCAGATGTGTGAAAGAGGGAAACTGAGCGCTGAGGCATTAACTGAACGCCGATCCTGCTTTAACGCTCGCAGGTCTCTTCAGCGATATAATGCATGAGCGGAGAAGAGAAGTGGGCGGATTTTTTATTTATTTATTTTAAGGCCGCCGAGAGAGCGATAATTAGAGCGCCGGCCGTTATGGCGACGGAAAAGTGGAAATTTTACCGCGTTTCTGAGTTCATTAGGAAATCGCCGCTAACCCGCGCTCTGCAAATGGACGCTAATGGAACGCGAGCAGAGAGAGCAGAGATTCGAGATGCTGCTCGTGGAGGAGACGTCCGTGCTCCGCTGATATCACGTCTACAGATCTGTGCGAGAAATAAAATTGAAAGAAATGTGAAGCACGAGTAGAGCTCCATGTCTGAAACAAAAAGTTCATAAGCGGCACCGTCGCGTAGCCGAGTTCGCCGGGACTCCACGGCACCATGAAGTTGACTCGAGTCATTCAAATTCTTTATTCATTTAAAAAAAAAAAGATTTTTATTTATTATTAATGTATGAATCCGTTACATCTCATGGCTGAAACGTGTTTATATAACATCCTCTCGACCCTGGACGCGTTCACCCTTAGGGAATATTCCACAACAGGACGTTGCATTTCTTGAAGATCACAAGAAGAAGAAAAGCAAGTTCTCTCGTTTTTGTCTTAACTAGCCTTCAAAGTTAGCATTAGCAAGTGACTTCCCTTTCAAGCGCACTGTATAACGCAAGACCCGACTCGTGGTGATTTGCGAGGACGGTCACGGGTGCAGTCGCTGTCCTTTCGTCTTCACAGTAAGCTCTCACGAGCGCTTCGCCGCCATGTTAGCACGTTAGCACGTTAGCATGTTCGCATGGTGTGAGTGAACCTTTGACGTGCCCGTGCCGATACGAGCACGGGCGTTACTTCTGTGATGTTTTTGTATTCGCTAGTTCTTTCTCGAAAAACTCAACCCTGTAAGTCTCAGGTCACCTCTGGAGAGAATGAAAAACATCTGCAAACCAGTAAGAGCTTCTAAATCATATCTGTGGATGGCTGAAAGAGATCAAATAAAATAAAAATAAAAAAACCTTCAGTGTTCGTATCATTTAATCGGAGTTCTTTGGTTCGTTGGAGGCCAAAGTGATCAAACCCGCTCTTAAATTTCCTCCTCGCGTGCAAAATCATTCCCGTGAACAAATCCGACAGCCAGCCGTCCGACGTTACCGCGTCCCCGTGCCATAAACGAGCAATTAAAAAGATTAGCCATAAGCTACATGGATGTGGTTATAAAGTCACGTGGGTCTCTCGCCGAATGTCTGCTCGTGCACCATCTGTGAAACGCAGGACGCTTTCTAATTTAAAGAGCTTCTCGTGATGGGCTGAGGTCTGGGTGCGAGGGAGAGGATTCGTGTCTGTGTTTACTGCTAATTTGCACATTAGACGAGCAGGAGAAGGAGACGCCGCGCTAATGAAGCTGTGAGACGGCGACGTGGGAGTTTGCGTTAATATTACTGCTAATTTACTTTATTGCCCAGATATTATCACGGCTCTTCAAGGAGTGCAGGTGAAAATGAAAAGCGGTGATGGCGTCGTTTCTGAGTTCGAACGTGAGAACGCGTTCGGCGGTCGGTTTATAAGTGCTGAAGGACTGTAAACGTCGCGAGATGGAATGGAGAAGTCATGATTTCATCACTTCAGGCTGATGAACATCTCAAAACGGCCATATATGTTTATGGAGTTCGGGGACTGACTGTTAATGACTGCTTCATGCTGAAGGTGTTGCTTTAATAAATGCAAAACAGAATAAATACGAGATACCAAGAAGGACTATCTGTTTACTGTTACTGCTCTCGATTCGCCAGCGTGTGTTGCTCCAAACTGTGTACATATCTTTCTGCATTGATGCTGCCCTCACAGATGTGTATGTTCCCCATACCAGGGGCACTGACACGCCCCCATACCATGGACCTTGACACGCCCCCATACCATGGACCCTGACACGCCCCCATACCATGGACCCTGACACGCCCCCATACCATGGGCACTGACACGCCCCCATACCATGGGCACTGACACGCCCCCATACCATGGACCTTGACACGCCCCCATACCATGGGCACTGACACGCCCCCATGCCATGGGCACTGACACGCCCCCATACCATGGACCCTGACACGCCCCCATACCATGGTCCCTGACACGCCCCCATACCATGGACCCTGACACGCCCCCATACCATGGACCCTGACACGCCCCCATACCATGGACCCTGACACACCCCCATACCATGGGCACTGACACGCCCCCATACCATGGACCCTGACACGCCCCCATACCATGGGCACTGACACGCCCCCATACCATGGGCACTGACACGCCCCCATACCATGGGCACTGACACGCCCCCATACCATGGACACTGACACGCCCCCATGCCATGGGCACTGACACGCCCCCATACCATGGACACTGACACACCCCCATGCCATGGGCACTGACACACCCCCATACCATGGGCACTGACACGCCCCCATACCATGGGCACTGACACGCCCCCATACCATAACAGACGCTGGCTTTTGGACCTGACGCTGATAACAGCTCAGACGGTCCTTTTCCTCTTTGGCCCGGAGAACACGACGGCTGTTTTGTCCAAAAACTATTTGAGATGTCGACTCGTCAGACGACAAAACACGACTCCACTGTGCTACTGTCCATCTCAGATGAGACCGAGCCCAGACAAGTGGGCGGAGCTTCTGGACAGTGTTGATGTACGGCTTCTGCCTTGAATAGTAAAGCCTTAACTCGCATCTGTGGATGCAGCGGCGAATGGTGTCGACCGACAAAGGTTTACCGCAGTATTCCCGAGCCCATGTCAGGATCTCATTACAGACTCATGACGGTGTTTAAGACAGTGACGTCTGACGGATCGGAGATCACGCGCATTCAGAAGAGGTTTTCGGACTCGCCCTTTACGCGCCGAGATTCGACCGGATTCCTTGAAACGTTTAATGATATTGTGCGCTGTAGAAGCTGAAACGCCCAAAATCCTCCCGATTTGTCTTTGGGGAACGTTCTTCTCAAAGTGTCGGATTATTCACTGATGAATCTGCTGGCAGATTAACGAGCCTCGACCCGCCTCGCTCTCGAAGGACTCGGCCTTTTTTGGAGGCTCCTTATATACGACCCCAAATTCCAAAAAAGTTGGGACGCTGTGTAAAATGTCAATAAAAACAGAACGCGATGATTTGCAAATCTCCTAAACCCATATGTTCTCCACAATAGAACGCAGAAAGGGAGAGTCACCGCCCGGCTTTTATCAGCACTCCGTTTACAATCCTGCGTCTCTGGTGGTATGAAGGTGCATTAGTGCCTATGGAATGGGCAGCTTGCACATCTGGAAAGGCACCATCAATGCTGAAAGGTATATACCGGTTTTAGTGCAACATCTGCTTCTATCCAGATTCCATCCCATCTTTACTCCTGAAAGACTCCGCCTCTCTAAGATCCTCTTTTTATACCCGATCATCTTACTGACCCGTTCCCAATGAACCTAATTAGTTACAAAAGGTTCCTCCAGCTGTTTCTTTTTAGTAACACTTACTTTCCCAGCCTTTTGTCGCCCCTTTTTTGCTTTTTTTTGGAATTGGGTTGTACTATGATTAGACGATTGCCTCGCCTGTTTCCTTCCTCGTCACATCTCCTATTAGTCCTAAATTTCCCCTGTCCCAACTTTTCTGGAACGTGTCGCATGCATCGATTTCAGGATAAACGTTTACCTTCAAGAAAGCTATGCAGTTGATTCGATAAAACATCAGATACCTTGTCTTTATCATTTTTTTTTTGTTGTTGTTTGTTGTTGAAATATGCGTCAAAGTACATTTACACATCACTCCTCTTTGTCCCAACTTTTTCGGAAATCGGGGTTGTATTTACAGATACATAAGTTCTCACTTACATTAAAGCAGCTTGTTACGCACGTTACTGAGAGACTGCAAAGAACTATAAACTCCTCTGTCCTGAAGATGTCTGAAAACTTACAATATATATATATTTTAATATATAACTATATATATATATATATTATTTTTTTTACTGACATCCATCAGGGCGTAGTTCAACCAAAGCTTTATTTTTAAAAAAAAAAGTAAAGTTCTTTTAAAAAGTTCAGCTTTAAAGCTCCTCGGATATGACTGGAGCACAGCGAGACACTTTGGTGATTAGTGGACGTCCAGGTTCGAGGTTGCCACGGAGACGGTGTGTTTAAAAAGGGTGATGGCCCACAGCATTAAAACGAAATGAGCTCTGAATATCCTGAATACGGAGCCAATTATTTCCGAGCCCCAGGGCTCGGCCGGGCAGCGGACTCCGAGAAGATCCTGCACGCTCAGAGAGAGCTCTGAATCTCGGCACTCCTTGAGGATGGACTCGGTCCGGAGGTCGGGAGCGCCGGGTTTATTGTTATAAAAATAAATAAATATCGTATTTTTAGAGATTGCTTCGAGGTGCCGATGTAGTGTGTGTGTGTGTGTGTGTGTGTGTGTGTGTGTGTGGGGGGGGTATTTCAGGAAGTGAGTGATCAAGCATCGGTTGCGTTAGACGTTACTGCATTAAGTACTTTAACGTACATTTTAATGAAATATATGCAGATGGGGGGGGGGGGGGGGGGTAATGTAGTGTAACATACCATAATGGAATATAATGTAAAGTAACAGAATTTGTCTGTGGATCAGGTGGTACAGCGGCTCGTCCACTAATCGTAGGGTTGGCGGTTCGATTCCCGGCCCGCGTGACTCCACTTGTGTCCTTGGGCGAGACACTGAACCCTGATGGCAAGTTAGCGCCTCATGGCAGCTCTGCAACCGTGTGTGAGTGTGTGTGTGTGAATGAGAACCAGTGTAAAGCGCTTTGGATAAAAGAGCTATATAAGTGCATTTACCATGATGTAACAGAACAGGGGCAGCGGCGGCTTGGCGGTTAAGGCTCTGGGTCACCGATCAGAAGGTCGGGAGTTCAAGCTGCCAAGCCCTTAACCCTCTCCCCTCCAGGGGGCGCTGTATCACGGCTGACCCTGCGCTCTGACCCCAACCTCCTAACATGCCGGCGTATGCGAAGAAAAGAATTTCACCGTGCTGTAATGTACACGTGACCGTTAAAGACTCGTTATCATTATAACGAGATGTAGCGTGGAACGTAACGTGACGTGACGTGACGAAATATGTAGCGTGGAACGTAACGATGTGACGATTCGCCGTCACTCTTCTTACGACCCGAGACATTCCTCCGGTTTTCTATTTATTCTTCTTCGGTTCGGCCCTGAAGACGTGAGTGGGCCGTGTGTCGATCCTTGCGGCTTTAACCTCGCTACACGTCGTCTCCGTCCGCGCCGTCGGGCAACCCGAGGTCTTTTTCCTGAGCGGTAAACCTGGTGCCGTAGGAGTAGACGGTGTCGGAGCGGTGCACACGGACGCGCGGGCCTCCGTTCGCGGTGCATTACATCAGTGCAGCGCATTAACGCGGGAGAGGTCTGATCGCCGCGCCGGGTCGGCTTTTAGATTTGCGGCTCCCGTGCGGACGGCCTCGGGTGGACTGTAAATACTTACGAGCTCCACATTACTGGAATTGCGGTGTACTGCCGCTGCGCATTAACTCTCAGATGGACGTTACGAGCTCAGGTGCTCTTTGTTTCCTTCCAGTGATGGAATTTTAAATGTTAGCGAATCTTAGATATTTAGCATGAATAATTCAGGTGAAGGTAAGGAGACAGAATGCCCCGAGCTCGAGCAGCTTATATTCTCCAGCTTGTTTTTTCGGTCAGCAGGAATTCTGGAGAGGACTTTATGACTCGCAGGTCATGAATCTGAGCTGTCAGGGTTCTCAGGGTCTATTAGCACCGGGAGGCCTCATACAGGCAGGGGAAAAAAAAAAAAATCGATGTGTGATTTAATGCTGAAGGTCTTCTGTAAGGCTGAAGGGTTCTCCGTGCAAATTATGCTGCTTCGTGTTCTTACGTTTTGATATTTTTGCATCGTTTTGACTGGAAAAGCGCGTTACGTTTCAAACGACACGTGCGTGCGCGTCCGGGTCGAACTCCTTAACTCGCAGAGATTTCGCAGAGACGTTCTCGCTCCTGTACAAAACCGATTCGGAGGCGGAGCTACATATGAGCACAGTTTGTGACCTCATAATTACTTTTTTTTTTTTTTGTGTGTCGGTGAAGAGTGCCGATATAATCCGAGCGTCACGTGACACGCGGGACGTCCGTTAATACGGTTTAAAAATCCGGAAACGTCTTCCCTTTCTCGGGACGTCCGTATAAACACGAT
>NC_030425.2:28790000-28802500 GCF_001660625.3 Ictalurus punctatus
GAGCACAAAATTCTGTTTATATCCTAAACGCTCCACGGTGTGTAAGGGGCGGGGAAACCGGAGAGAGCTGCTTCAATGAATTAGTTTAATTGAAGTCTATTGTCATATTGTCTATTGACGTATTTGTGCGCTTTCAGTGTCACGTCTGTTGTTTATTATATATATATATATATATATATAAAATTGGACAAAAAGTTTTAGAATTCATGTAAAGTTTTATAATAAAATAAGTTTTATATTAATAATATAATAATAATAATAAGTTTATAGAGTGTTTATATATATTATATTTATATATTATATTTAAATATATTCTATTTATAACACTCAGTTTGTGGATTTTATTTGAAATAAACAAAGAAAAATGGTACTGAAAGTTTGTGCCCCCCCAATCCGATTAATCGATGATGAAAATAATGGTTCGCTGCAGCCCTGATCGTTTCTATGGTAACCTCTCACGCGCAGGGACTCGTACGGCGGACGCCTCGTCCATAATAAAACGGATCAAAAAGAAATACGTGCGTAACTGATGGAGGACACGGCGAAATGCTTTTAACTGGGGAGATGTTTATATGGCATTCATGGGAGGAGTCTCCAGCGTCGGGTATTCCTTCAAACGGAAATGGGAATTTTTTGAAAGCTGTTGAGGAATTTCGTCTTCCGAAGTTTTCCTAAACCGAGCTGGTGCGGGTTTAAACGCTGGAGCTGTAGATCTTCATCTTCATAAAGACGACAAACGTTTCAGAGAAACAAACTGAATTCTTTCCCCAACAAACCTATGGATGTGTATTTGGTGTTATACATCCGTGTGTGTGTGTGTGTGTGTGTGTGTGTGTGTGTTTTGCATGGTGTTAACTTATCCCATATTTCCCTCGTTCCTCCATCTCCCTCAGGGCGAGCTAATGAACTCATCCTGTCTTACACACTCTGTCGTTCATCTTCATCTCTCTTTTGGGGCTCGTGTGTGTGTGAGTGTGTGTGTGTTCGTGAGAGAGAGAGAGAGAGACCTAACCCCCAGGCAGGTTGGTGTTTAGGGCGTGTTCATTCATATGAATGACCTCCAGTACGCGGTGTGTACAGCGAAGCCCGGCAGCGCTCAGCACCAGGCCTGACGCGGGCCACACAGGAGCCCAGATCAGACAGCGAGCGACGGGACTGGAGTGTTCCCTCAGCTCACGTTACACCGATATGAGCGATGGGTCTGAACCCGCGAGGCTGAGAGACGACTGAACATCTGATGGAACTGTCGGGGTTTAACCTTTTTGTCTTTTCTTTTTTTTTCTTCTCCTCAATAAAAACGGATCGTTTCGGTTGTAAAGTCCGACGTACCAAACGCTCTTGTTGCTCTGTCCCACAAACGCCCAAAAGAATCCACCTGATGGCATTTGTTTATCGATGTATTATGTCCGAAACAGAGTACATTCTTCATCGGGTTGCCGAAGGTGTGAAGTCGGTTTAAATTCGCGTACGTTTTGGGAAACGGAAGCAACTTAAAACGGAGTTTTTATCGGTACAACTTGCACGGGATGAACGGGAGGGCGATTTTAAGAAATAATAAATTAAAAATTAGTCTCACTAGTTGCCGAGTCTAGAAACCCTTCGGGACTGAGTAAAGCCTGGAAGAGTGACTTACGGGCGGTGCTAACTGTTTTATCACCCACACGAGCGGAGACACAACTCTGAGCGATATATATATATATATATATATATATCTTTTTCTTCCGCCTCTGAACTCTTTCCAGCCTCCCGGCTGTGTCGTTTATGAAAGGAAAGCGACCGAAGCTTTATTCTGCATCTCGAAAACCAAAGTGTATGCAAATGAGCGTTGTGAGTTTTAATCTTTGCGTGCGTGAGCGTAGCCGTCGAGAACAACGCCGTACTGTTTTTCGGCCCATTAGCGAGAAAGTGGAAGATCTATCGCGTGGCAGCCTGGAGAAGTTTAATACATAAAACTGCAGGAGTTGCTTTCTCTGTCTTGCTGCTCTCATCCATCACCCTTACAGATAATAGATGCTCGTATCATGGCTGAGAAATGTGCTAGCTCACTGATACACTGAGAGATTAGCTCAACAATAACAACAACAACAACAACAACAACAGAAACCTCACACACAACTGAGTTGTCATAAAATCCTGACTCCTGAATCCTTTGTTTGTTTGTGTGAAGGTTGTGTCTTCAAGGTGCTTGTTGACTCGTCATTTCTGAACAGCGTGACGACTGAAATAAAAACATTAACCATCTGGCAATAAATGAGCAAAGCATTCCCAGATAATTTAGCAAGCAGCAGGGAGGTTTTCTTCTCTATTGATCCCGTGCCATTCTTCCTTCATTTGCATCAGAGCTCTTGGCAATGTTTTCTTCCTCGATGCAGATTGGTAATTTCACCAAATTACTCAGTGAGTTTACACACACACACACACACACACACACACACAATGCTACAAGCACACAATTCTATTTCCATATGTGAGTGTATGCACATTACAGGGTAGGAAACGTGTGCAGAGCTGATTGATTAGCGTACGGAGGCGAAAGCTAACGCATATGTGACGGTGATGGACGTGTTAGACTGTGATGGATGGTGATGGACAGTGATGGACGTGTTAGACGGTGATGGAGGGTGATGGACGTGATGGACGGTGTTAGACGGTGATGGACGGTGTTAGACGGTGATGGACGGTGTTAGACGGTGATGGATGGTGTTAGACGGTGATGGACGGTGATGGATGGTGTTAGACGGTGATGGACGGTGTTAGACGGTGATGGATGGGGATGGACGGTGTTAGACGGTGATGGACGGTGTTAGACGGTGATGGACAGTGATGGATGGTGTTAGACGGTGATGGACGGTGTTGGATGGTGATGGATGGTGTTAGACGGTGTTGGATGGTGTTAGACGGTGTTAGACGGTGATGGATGGTGATGGACAGTGTTGGATGGTGATGGATGGTGATGGATGGTGTTAGACGGTGATGGACGGTGATGGATGGTGTTAGACGGTGATGGATGGTGTTAGACGGTGATGGACGGTGTTGGACGGTGATGGACAGTGATGGATGGTGTTAGACGGTGATGGACGGTGTTGGATGGTGATGGATGGTGTTAGACGGTGTTGGATGGTGTTAGACGGTGTTAGACGGTGTTGGATGGTGATGGATGGTGTTAGACGGTGATGGATGGTGTTAGACGGTGATGGATGGTGTTAGACGGTGATGGACGGTGTTAGACGGTGATGGACAGTGATGGATGGTGTTAGACGGTGATGGACGGTGATGAACGCTTAACTGTGCGTTACACAGTCATCCAGTGAAACCCACGAATGCCTAAAAACCCGTCTCTCCGTCACGTTCCTCCTCCTTTGGCTCGATTTCCAGAAGGCAAAGCAGAAAGAAACCCCTCTGTGTTGCAGTCCGATGAAATTACCGTGCCGTCGCTGCAGTACCGTGAGCTGAATCACGATGTTCCTTTGCTGAAGATAAAAAAATGTTTAAATTCTTGCTTCCTTAGTGAGACGCTGCGTTTAAACAAGGTCACAAACCGCAAGCGTTCGGACTCTGATTATTTCATTCGGTTTAGGGGTCCCATGGGATAGGCTCCAGGATCCAAATGGGATGGATGGATGGATGGATGGACATTCGGAAAGAGGAATGCTAACAGTAAGTAAGGATTGTTTGTATAGAGAACACAAACCTGTGTGTGGGAGGGGGCATGTTGGGGCGTTTTGACTTTATGGGGACGTTCAGCTGATCAACATGAAGAAAACCTCAAACTGAATCGTTAGCTTCTGTTGAAAAAATCAAGCTGAAAGGTTTCATTTCGGTTCCTGAGGTCACGGTTACAGTTAGATTGAGGTGTAGCGTGGTGTTAATTAGCTGCATTGAAAATGGGAGGTCCTCACAAGGTGTGTGTGTGTGTGTGTGTGTGTGTGTGTGTGTGTACTGCCTATCAGTGCTTGCCCTCGTGTCTGTCTCTTGTCTCTCGCCTGTCTCACTGTCAGCATTATCACACGCTGTTAATCTGCAGCCCGGCTCCGATCTCCCTCCAGAGAAGCTCCTAATACTGCTCCACTCTCCTTCTCCGTCTTCTCTCCATCCATCCATCCATCCATCCACCAATCCTCTACTATTTGATATGACATCATCATCGCTACATATTTTCTCCTGGTTCACTCCTGGCTAACACGTGTTATCTCAGACACGCCACAGCATCTCAAACTGCTGCTATCATCACAGCGGGAGATGTTTTTTTTTTTAAATAAATAAATAAACCGCACAATACCGCACAATACAGACCTCCAGATAAACGCGTTGATTAATCTGGTCCTCATCTATTCATCACGACAGACCGCTGGGTCAGGATGATTATCGTATCGAATAGATATATAAAACACCGCAGTCGGGATTAAGTGAGTAATAAACACCGTGCATGTTGCTCGGTGACGGTCACGGTTACCACATTGCGATGTTTTATCCATTGAAGGCCGACACATCGAACGAACATTTGATCTGTTTATGATTACGTTTAACGTTAGTCCGAGTTCGTTCTTCTCCGTCACTTACGTCATGGCAGCTATAAACAAACGTTCCTTCGACAAGTTACTTAAAGTAAACCCGTGAGAAGCCGTAAAGAAGCGTAAACTCTGAAGATGAAAACTCGATTTCGCGGCTTTAACGCCGACCGTTACAAAGCGCCGACGCCGGAGACTCCTCCCATCGACGTTAAATACGGTTTCCTTACAGAAAACGTCATCGTGTGATCGATTACGCACGCTTCCTTTTCAATGCTTTATTGTTAACGGAGCCTCCGCTGTACGAGTCCCCGGAAATGCGCTGTTGCTATAGAAACGATAACGTATCGGAACGAGCGCGTTCTTTAGAAATAAAGCTGTGATGGGCGGCTGCGCCGCCGTCGGGGCTGCCGTACTAGTAAAGCAAAGTGCGCAGAGTAGACGCGTAAGAGCCAGAGTATGTTGTTTTCATTTTTCTGTTGTTTTTTTTTTAATAATGTGGGGTTGGCATGTTAGGGGTTAGTTAGGTGCTCACGGAAGAGGCGGGTCTTTAGCGGTTTTTTGAAGATGGTGAGAGATTCTGCGGTCCGGATTGAGGTCGGAAGTTCATTCCACCACGAGGGACGGTCCGTGTGAAGGTTCTGGAAAGGGACCTTGAGCCACGTTGAGTGGGAACTACTAAACGTCGGTCGCTAATCGATCGCGGATTGCGTGAGGGAACGTAGGCCTTCAGGAGAGTGTTGAGGTAGGGGGCGCTGTTCCAGACAAGGTGTTGTAGGTGAGCATCAAGGCATTGAATTTGATGCGAGCGGCTACAGGAAGGGAGATGAAGAGCGGTGTGACGTGGGTTCTCTCGGGCCGGTCGAAGACGAGGCGCGCTGCAGCATTCTGAATCATCTGAAGGGGTTTGATGGAGCTGCTGGGAGACCCGAGAGTAGTGCGTTACAGTAGTCCAGTTTTGAGATAACAAGAGCCTGGACTAGGATCCGTGTGGCCTGCTCGGTGAGATTGTTCGGTCTGGTTGTTGTTGTTGTTGTTGTTGTTGTTATCGGTTTGAGGATTTTAAAATCACCTTCCTGTTGGCATTTTCCCAGCGTTTTCCCAACAGGTCGTCCAACATTCATCTCATTCAGGAGATGACTGATGATGACAGCGTCCCGGCCGTGACGGATGAGGAGGACACGGCCTCGCTCGCTCCAGTCGTACCGGAACAGAAAACTTCTAGCATCAGCATTAGCAAAGTCAGCTTAACGCTCTGCTGATCCGTCACTCCCGGCGGAGCTCATCGCCACCTCACGGCTTCATACGCCATCTAAAAACCTACATTCACCACCGAAAGAGCACGTTTCACACCGTACACGCTTTTCAGGAATGTGGTTCGATATTTTAAAAACTAAAAGAGACAAAAACACGACATGATTCTTTTTACTGTCTGATCAGCAGTTAATAATGTTCATGTCCTTCTACCAGGTGAGGCAGGTTCACTGTTACAGCACACGTCATACGCACACGTCATACACACACGTCATACAGCACACGTCATACAGCACACGTCATACAGCACACGTCATACACACACACGTCATACACACACACGTCATACAGCACACGTCATACACACACACACGTCATACAGCACACGTCATACAGCACACGTCATACACACACACGTCATACACACACGTCATACACACACACGTCATACAGCACACGTCATACAGCACACGTCATACACACACGTTATACACACACACGTCATACAGCACACGTCATATACACACACGTCATACAGCACACGTCATACAGCACACGTCATACAGCACACGTCATACAGCACACACGTCATACAGCCCACGTCATACAGCCCACGTCATACAGCACACGTCATATACACACACACGTCATATAGCACACGTCATATACACGTCATATACACACGTCATATACACACACACACGTCATACAGCCACACGTCACACAGCACACGTTAGACAGCACACGTCATACACACACACGTCATACACACACACGTCATACAGCACACGTCATACACGCACACGTCATACACGCACACGTCATACAGCACACGTCATACAGCACACGTCATACAGCACACGTCATACAGCCACACGTCATACAGCACACGTCATACACGCACACGTCATACAGCACACGTCATACAGCACACGTCATATACACACGCACACGTCATACAGCACACGTCATACAGCACACGTCATATACACACGCACACGTCATACAGCACACGTCATACAGCACACGTCATACAGCACACGTCATACAGCACACGTCATATACACACGTCATATAAACACGTCATATACACACACACGTCATACAGCACACGTCATACAGCCCCACGTCATACAGCCCACGTCATACAGCACACGTCATACAGCACACGTCATATACACACACGTCATACAGCACACGTCATACACACACGTCATATACACACACACGTCATACAGCCACACGTCATACAGCCACACGTCATACAGCCACACGTCATACACACACACGTCATACAGCCACACGTCATACAGCCACACGTCATACAGCCACACGTCATACAGCCACACGTCATACAGCCACACGTCATACACGCACATGTCATACACACACACGTCATACAGCACACGTCAGACAGCACACGTCATATACACACACACACACGTCATACACACACGTCATACACACACGTCATGCACACACAACGATAAGCGTTTCAATGAGAAGAGTCATGCATAACTAATTCATTCACATCAAATGAAATTAAACAATGTTTTAAAAAAGGCCGAAATGATGAATTGAAGATGAAAAGCTGAAGGAAAAGAATATTTGAAAGGTGAATTGCAGTGAAGGTGTTTACCAGAACAGAAAAGTCCCATGATTCACAGCATTTGTGTGAAATTTAAGCTTTTTTAAAAATCTGTTTTAGGGTTTTCATAAACCGTACACTCCACATAGCAGGGCTTTATTCCGACAACTCTTTCAATCTTTATTTAAAAAAAAAAAACAATACTAAATACTATAAACTGATAAATGTACAAGTTTCGTGGACAGTTTGAGTTGGAACAGTTTGCGTGAGCGTGAGTAGAAACACGGCGAGGCTGTAGTAGAGGAGTGTACGGCGTGATGACATCTAACGTCCCCGACAACCTCCATAGTCCCGTTTAGCCACGCGTCAGCAACCGTCTTTTTCAAGACATGTAAAAGATGAACAATATCACGAGGGGGTATTACTGACGCGCTTCGTGTCGTGGAATAAAGAGTGCAAATATCTTGATCTTGTGTTAACCACAGACCTTATTTCAGGCATTCAAACAAAACCCCGTTCCAAAAAACCTCACTGACTTCGGGACGACGGACGTCGGGTACACAGACGAATAAAGTCGAGATCACCAGAAAACGAGACCGAAAAAAATGAATAACGCATGACCGCTTAGGGCTTCTGTACATGCAGGACACGGGGAGGTTTAAAAATAAATAAATAAATAAATAAATAATCTTGAAAACAACAATAATTTAAAAACAAAAAAATAGTGATTAAAAACGTAAGGCAATCAGAGGAAAAACTTACATTTTTCTGTTACTTATTATTATTTTTTTTTTTTTACTTTCATGTAGAAATTGGATAAAGATTGATTTCGACAAATGGTCTAGACCGCTACGGAAAAGTGTTGATGTACAATCACGCTCTGAAGAGATTTATCGGCGTTCTCAGGATTTCACTGAGGTTTTCTGTGCGTGTGATCGTTGCGGCCAAAAACGCTCGATTTTGCTGCGTCTTTGTACAAAATTTGCGATGTAACCTGCAGAGATTTGTGTGCTTTTTTTAAATTATTTTTATTTTGTCTCAGAAAACCACTCGGATCGGTGAAGTCGCGATCGCACGAAATTGTTCGCAGCGATCCTCGTCGGTAAACGGGACCTCTTCGGCTGTACTCGCGTCGTGACGGCGTCACGCGGCGAATCCAAATCCGCAGAAATCAGATGTCCGATGTAATTCTGAAAAATAAAATCGCAAGCGCCCCCGGATCTTACGGAGTTTGCTTTGATCTTACGTTCGTGTCCGTGATCGCGAGATCGCGACGTCCCGGACGTCCTGTCCGATAAGCGTGGACGCTGCGCACGACGGGGTTCAAATTCACTAAACCTTGTGCGTCTGTGTGGAAATTTTTCCCGAGCAAGTTGTTTTTTTTCCTTCTCCTTTCAGTGTAGCAAATATTCAAGATATTGAATATTTCTTTGAAATATTTCGCAATTCTAAAAACCTTCAGATTTTTAACGCCGTCTCAGACTTTTGGAACCCAGTCTATATCCCTAGAAGTGATTTAATAGGCTGTGTGCAATGCTGGTGCGGTGTTACGTCGTTAATATATATATATTTTAATCTTCTTATAAATGTAGATTTGTAATCTAATAAGAATAGAAGAAGAAAAAGAAGAAGAGGAAGGAGAATGTAGTGTGTAGCTGGGTAATGCGGCTGTCATGCGTTAGATTAGTGAGACGGATGAACCCCCTAGAGATCAGGAGGAGAGTGTTCTCGGAACATTACGGTAAAGTCAGGAGGCGCTGTGTGATGTGTGAGCACGCGCTGCTCGGAGCTTCTTCAGTCCGGTCTGTTCCTCACATCTAAGAGGAGCTTCATTCCCCTGCGCGCGCTGTGTGTGTGTGTGTGGATTAGGATTACTGAACCTGCCTCCAGAAACACAGCTTCACACCTTTCCTGCTGTCTGTCTGTCTGTCTGTCTGTCTGTCTGTCTCGCATAGACACTGTGTCTCTGAGAAGGTTTTCATCAGCGCGTCTCCACACCTTCATCATCTGCATCATCAAGGTAAGGAAGAGAAAATAAAATCGCGTGCGTGCATACATACATACGCGCGCGCGCGCGCGTGTGTGTGTGTGCGTGCGCGCGCGTGTGTTGTATCTTATACCCTAACGCATTTTAGTTAGGAAGACTTAACTTGAAGATGAAGATGAAGATGAAGATGATCTGCTGCTCTTGTTCGTAGAGCCACATTTCGGGTGTTTTCTGCTCGACGTCATCAAACCAGGAACAGGTAGCTTTAAACCTCTGACAGGTAGACTAGCCGTGCACACCTGACCGACCGCGTGCACGCGCACGAGGAACCTCTTTTGTTTGTTTGTTTGTGTGTGTGTGTGTGTGTGTGTGTGTGTGCATATTCGATTATTTATGCTTTAAAAAAAAAAAAAAAAAAAAAAAAAAAAAGTTCCCCAGCTGACACGTCACAACAGTGCATGACGTAATGGTGCTTCTTTATAATAAAAAATAATAATAATAATTAAATAACATTTAAAAAATAAATAAATAAAAAAAATAGTGCATGAGAACATTTTATAAATGATTTCGTTTCGTAACGAAGGAGACATTTTTTTGGGTTTGTGGTTCAGTGATGATGATGATGATGATGATGATGATGATTTCTTTCGATGACGTCATGATGTGCTGTTTTTCTGTTGGTTATTGAGATGTCGATGTCGATGTTTACGTCATCCTGTGCGTCACGTTCGGCTGTTAACGGAGGAACACCGACATTATTTCGCAGGTTCGTCTTAAAGCCGTTAAACTCCCCGTGTCACGTTTATATATGTGTATAGATTTATATGTAAAAACACGCCGTGCGCGTGGACGTTCTTCTTAAATATGACAATCGCACGAAATAACAACGATCTGATTATATGCAAATGAGCACATCGCCCACCGAATGACTTCCTGCTTCGTTTGCGTAAGTGAGTGCATTTCATTTGAAATCATTAAATGTGCTGAGAGTGAAGTAGAGGTACGTAGATAGATAAATAAATAAATAAATAAATAGGTGTATTAGGGTGTGGTTTCAGGCGTTACGCGTGCAGGACACCTGCCCTTTTCACCCCCAGCCGTCCTGAGCGCCGTGTCGCTGAGCGCGTGAGGAGATCTTTTTGGCGTCCGATAAACGACGGGATGAGAGACGGTCTGCTTTTATCCGTCTATAAAGAGCTCCTTTAAGTGGATGATAAACAAGGTTAACGGCTTTTCTTCGTCACTTACTAGACAACAAACGCTCGTGTGAGGTATCAGAAACAGAACACAGCGCAGGAGACGGAGGAAGGAGAAGTAAACGTCCGAGCTCGGTGATTAGCCTCGGTCCGTTCACTCTTATTTATCTTTTCTCTCTCTCTCTCTCTCTCTTTCTCTGTCTCTCTTTTTTTTTTTGTTATTTCCTTCCAGCACATCTCGGCAGGATTGAAAAAAAATTTTTGGCCAGCTCTTGTTGTCCGGAGTGAAGAGTATCGTGGAACAACAACAACAACAACAACAACAACAAAAAAAAAACCCCAACTCTGAAATGTGTGATCCGTCCGTCACTCGTTGCCTGGTGTAACGGTATAACGAAGGGTCTCGCTCTTTTACCTCGTCTGTTCGGGGTTCGTCTCGTCTGTCCGACGACTTGTCCTCTGTCTTGCCGTCTTGCGTGACGGATTCGGTCTCTCTATGCGGCGTCTCTCTGAATTCAGTGAGACGCAAACGTCTGGTTGCTAGGAGGCACAAAGAGAACAAACAACGCTACGTCCATTCAGTTCAAAAAACAAAAAGCATTCATTTTGCAGCATGGTGATGGTGATGTTGTGTGTGTGTGTGTGTGTGTGTGTGTGTGTGTGGGGTTGTATCCTGGTTGACGTACACGCCGCCTGGCTGAGGGAATAACTGAACCAGGGCTGAAGCTCATCCTCGGAGTGGGGGAAGGAGGAACGCAGTGTAGTGACGGCTTTTAGACTCGCTCGCTCGTGCAGTGCTCCAGGAGAGACGTGCGAGGCTTGATGCGTGCACACTACGCTGGAAGTGTGCTTAATGAGAGTGAGACGGGGAGAGAGTGAGACGGGAGAGTGACACATCGAGGCGTACGAGCGCACAGACGGACGGACGAGCAAAGCTAGACGAGCTGTTCATGGAAATAGCCCCGTGTTATTCCCTACGATTACACGTCCCACTGCATTGTCTTTGTTTCTCTCTGTCTGTCCTGCTTTGATTCATGGGTATAAAACAATTAACTGTGTGTGTGTGTGTGTGTGTGTGTGTGTGTGTGTGTGTGTGTGTGTGTGTGTGGATCAAAAGCCAAGTATAGTGCGGTATGGGAGTAGGCTGAAGCTGCTTAGAAAGACATAAGAAAGACAAAAGGGAGAGAGAGAGAGAGCGAGAGAGAGAGAGAGAGAGAGAGAGATGAACAGTCTGTAATTAGCACTCGCGACTGAATGCTACATTCCACCTCCATAAATTACAGACTGGTTTGCCGATATGGCGTCTAGCAAACCTGAGTGAGTTTATCCAGAGCTCTGTCTGTCTGTCTGTCTGTCTGTTTGTCTGTCTGTCTGTCTGTCTGTGTCTCTCTCCTCTCTCTCCCTCTGTGTCTGTGTGTCTGTCTGTGTGTGTCTCTCTCCCCTCTCTCCCTCTGTCTGTGTCTCTCTATATCTTTGGTTTTGTATGTCTGTGTCTGTCTCTCGTTCTTTGTCTTTGTGTATGTCTGGCTTTCTCTTTCTATCTCTGTCTGTCTCTACGTCTCCATCTATCTATCCGTCTGTCTCTCTGTCTCTCTTCCTCTGTATTCCTGTATTCCTGGCTCTCTCTCTCAGTTTCTCTGCCTCTCATTGTTTCTGTGTCTCTCTCTCTCTCTCTCTCTCTCTCTCTCTTTCTCTCTTTCTCTCTCCCTCTCTCTCTCTCTTACACACACACACACACGCACATGCATAAAATATAAGATATCCAGCCTCCTTACAGCTCCATATTAGCTGTTTGTTGACGGTGTGTGTGTGTGTGTGTGTGTGTGTGTGTGTGTGTCAGAGTGCACCGGACTAAGTAGGGCACATCATGTCTTCCGGTGTGTCCTCACGTCTTGCCTTAGCAGTAGTGAGACTGTTTCATGCCTCCAGGGTAGTGTATCAGGAAGTGTATCAGGAAGTGTATCAGG
>NC_030425.2:28807500-28825000 GCF_001660625.3 Ictalurus punctatus
AGCGCGTTTTGGATCGTTGTCTCGCTGCATGATGAAGTTCCTCCTGATTCATTCGGACGCGTTTCTCTGTAAAATGTCCCTGTAGACTTCTGGATTCGTTCTGCTGCTCCATCACGAGTTCATCATCAACAAACATCAGTGAGAATGTTCCAGAAGCAGCCGTGACCCGTTCAGCATCTGTTGCTCAGTACTTTCAGTTCTTTCTTTTTCAGGACGTTCCAGATTGTTGTATTGGCTATACCCAACGTTGGCGCGACGCCCCCGATAGATTTTCCCTCTTCTTCTCAGCTTCAACATGGCTTGCTTTTCTCCCCTAGACAGCTCTCTGATCATCATGTCGGTTTATCCTTTTTAACAACAAATGCAGTCTTCACATGTGAAACCGAGGGCTTAATCCCAAAGTAGATGTTCCGAGCTAGTTATTGTTTAAGCACTCGATCTAACAGGACGCACCGGGATAACGAGAAACACCCGTCGGTCACGTGTTCCGATATTTTTGCTCACATACAAATTGTGTGGTCTGATATAAAATGCGTCATGTTCTGCGCGGTTTAACGCGCCTACACAGAAGTCCCAGGAAATAAAAGCCGAAAGACTAAACCGTCGTCTCATGGTCACCTTTTGATCTCGAATGTCTTCTGCACGTCTCTAACGAAGACGAGTGACTCGGCCTCGCCCGTTCCGATACTTTTGGAGAGGACTGTAGTGCGCAAAACACATAAACGCACCATTTATGTGCGACATTTAGGATCGTGAAAAAATAAACAAACAAAAAAACCAACACTAGCTCTGTCTGTGAGTTGTTTACGTTACCGTGGAGACGTCGCTGTCAATCATTATGTGATCTGACGCAGCCACGCCCTTCCGTTCGGGCGGGGAAAAAAGGGTTACTTTTCAGCTTTTCGACTTGGTTGTAATTAACGTCAAACTTCAGAATGGAGGAAAGACGCGGCGTCGGTGATCTCGGTGGCGTTTTGACCGTAGCAGGGTTGCAGGCCGATGACCTCCTGCTGGGAATTTCACGCACGGCGGACTGTGGAGGTTTCGCGGAATGGTGCGAAAAGCGGAAAAACCTCCAGCGAGCGTCAGAAACGAGAGGCTCGGAGGAGAACGGCCTGAGCTGACAGGAAGGCTACGGTGACTCTTTACCGCTCTTCACGGCCGCGGCGAGCGGAAAGGCGTCTCGGAACATCTGGAACCTTGAGGTGAACGAGCTACCGCGCAGCAGCAGGCTCCCGTCAGACTCGCCCAGAGCGGACGGATGAAGACGGGAAAAACGTAGCCTTGTCTTTATTTTATCACAAAATTGTATCATCATTAAATAACAAATTCATTGTGTGTGTGTGTGTGTGTGTGTGTGTGTGTGCGTGTGTGTGTGTGTGTGTGGTTTCCATGAGCTCTACACAGAAATATTCAAATTAAAGTCTTCAGTAAACACAATGAAAAGAGACAGGACTTAAACATGAAGACAAATGTTCTGCAAACCGTGTGTGTGTGTGTGTGTGTGTGTGTGTGTGTGTGTGTGTGTGTGTGTGTGTGTGTGTGTGTGTGTGCACGGGCGTGTACTTGCATATCTCAACCCTCTTCTATCTGCTGTAATCTGATGTAGCGATCAGGAGACAATGTGTCGCGTCTTGGTGATGACGGTTTGTGTGTGTGTGTGCGTGTGCGTGCGTGTGTGTGCGTGCGTGTGTGTGCGTGCGTGCGTACGGCTGCCGCATTATCCGAGTCGGACAGACGTTCGTAGACGTAACGTCTCGTCTGACCGCCTTCTCCGGTCCTTTGAAACGTCTCTCTATCGAACGTGATCATTTCGGCTGAAGATTTCGGACCTTTAGAACCGTTCTTCGCTTGTTCCTGTTTAATAACGGAGCTTCCTTGAAGTAAGTTCTAGAACCGCACAACCGAGCGTTTCCCCATCGGAACGCTTCTCACCTCGAACCCTTTCGGAAGCCTTGGACCTTTCGGAACTTTTTAATTAACCCTCGAAGAGCTCTTCGTTTCTTCATATGTACTAAAGGTGTAGAAGCGAAAGGCGTGGCTGGATAGTTAAGGGTTCTGGGTGTCCAGTGAAGGGTTCCGTGAGAGGAACACGGTCGTAGAGTCTTTAAACGGGACGGGGTTCTCTTTCTTTCTTTTTTTTTATTATTTTTTTTTTTTGCAACATCGGCAGCCCGGATGAAAAGCAGCATGAGGGCAAGCGAAGGACAGGACAGGACCTCGAGCGTGTCCTTTCTGTCGTCGGGCTTTTACTACACCGTGTACGCGTTCCTACGTCGTTACCATGACGACCCACGTTGGATATGCCAGGAAATGCGATTACAGTCTGATCAAACTGAACTAAGGAATCGGATTTAACAAATATGCCGACGGGGGTTCACTACTAGACTTCACTCTGCTTTAGACAGGACTCGTGGTCGGTTTTATTTTATTTACATACTTCCGTGTGTGCGTGTGCGTGCGTGTGCGTGCGTGTGTGTGCGTGTGCGTGTGGGTGTTTAGACTCGCTGTCTTCTCCTGCTCTTTGATATTGTCAGTGGCTTCCTTGGCAAGACTGAAAGAAAACAGAGGTGATTCAGCCGAACGTTCGAATGAATGAATGAATGAATGAATGAATGAATGAATAAATAAATAAATAATGGAAAGCCCGAACAGGAAAACGAACCCCTCGCTCGACCTTCATCACGACACCGTATCCGTTACAGTACCGCGTGAACGTCTGAGGTGCTCTGAAGGAAAGATATCCCGGGGGGGGGGAAAGCGTTGTGTGACGAAATCGGCGAATAAGAATGGAGAACACGGCGGACCGGCGGTCCCCGGACGTTTCGGTCGGACGACCCCGAATGGACGTGATTTTTCCCGACGATGACACGCCGTGTGCTGCGCGCTGTAGTTCTAGTGAGAGATTTAAACTGTAGAAACGTTGAGTGATCTTCAAAGTGATTCCGTGTCTCCGAAAACGTTCCGCCGTCATCGTGATTGTTGCCGTGAACCGCATCTGGAAAGAACGGATCCGTTCAGAGGCTCGAGAAGACCGTAGCGCGAGCTTCGAAGGCAGCACGAGAGGGTTGTTGAGTATTCCAGCACTAGGTGTAGGAGGAAGAGCGGTCCGTGCTCGTAACCGAGTCGGCGATGCTGCGGTGTGGCGTGGGAGTGTGAGATTGGAGCGACGGCGCTAGTTTGTGCGGCGGAGGTAGACGGATGGGGAAATTTGTCAGGAGAGTAGAAAAAAAATCACGATTATTAGCGGACGATATGTCTTGGGTGTCTCCGCTGTTCTTTTGTGAAATAAGTGAAAGGAACAAAAGAGGAGATTGCGAGTTTCTCTTCCGACGCCTCCGCGACAAAAGTAGAAAAGAAATGAGAGAAAAAACTCGTCGTTTCGTTCTGATCAGGCCCGAGAACGCTCGAGGTGCCACAGCTTCAGGGGGAAGTAGACCTTCTTTCTTTCGTTCTTTCTTTCTTTCTTTCTTTCATTCATTTGTAGAGGTTTTATTTATTTGTTTGTTTGTTTATTTGTTTGTTTGTTTGTTTGTTTCAGGTATATGGGCTTTCTTTGTTTTGTATAGGCTTTCTTTCATTTGTGGAGGATTTTTCTTATCCTTCTTTTTTCTTTTTATTATTCTTTCTTTCTTTCTTTCATATATAGAGGCTTTCTTTCCTTCCTTCTGTCTGTCTTTTTTTTTCTTTATTTCCTTCCTTTCTTTCATTTGTAGAGGCTTTCTTTATTTTATTTTAAATAAAGACTAATAACTTCATAAAAAACTCTTTTTAACTTAAAAAAAAAAGTCTTTCTTTCTTTCTCGCGTTGGTATATGGAGGCTTTCCTTCCTTCCTTCCTTCTGTCTTTCTTTTTTTCCCTTTCTTTCTTCCTTCCTTCTTTTTTTTCCTTTGTAGAGGCTTTCTTTTTTTTTTTTTTTTTTTTTTATATAGGCTTTCTTTCTTTCTCTCTTTCCTTCTTTCTTTCTTTCTTTCCTTCTTTTCTCCCTTCTTTTTTTCATTTGTAGAGGCTTGCTTTCTTTCTCTCTTTCTTTCATTCTATCATTCATAGAGGCTGTCTTTCCTTCTTCCTTTCTTTCCTTCCTTCTTTTTTTTTCATTCGTAGAGGCTTTCTTTTTTTCATTTTATTTATATCGGCTTTCTTTCTTTCTCTCTTTCCTTCTTTTCTTCCTTCTTTTATTTTCATTTTTAGAGGCTTTCTTTCTTTCTTTCTTTCTTTCTATTTACAGAGGCTGTCTTTCCTTCTTTCTTTCCTTCCTTCTTCTCTTCCTTCCTCTCTTTCGCATGTCTATTCGCAGTGTGCAGGTCACATGACCGAGCTCTGGAGGCTCCTCTGGGATTTTCTTCTCCGTCGCGTATTGAATCGTTTATCGACGTCGGAGCCTCGGAGCCGAGATGCAGCCCCACGCTCGATATTCTAATTAATGGCGGCTCAGACGTGCTCCGATATGCCAAAACTAATGTGCCACGGCTAACTGAGCATCCGATCAGACGCCACACCGTTTCTCCGAGCTTTTACCCGTCCGTAGATTATCGCGATTTACGTTTCCGCTACACGAGAGCGATCTGCGCGGAGGACGAAGAGACGACGTGTCCTCACCCCGTGATCTTTGTGCTCCTCGTTCGTTTAGTTTTTTCGTTTTAAAATGAAAATATACGATCGTGTATTAACGACTCTCTCGATGTCACTAGGGTTCGTAATCTCTGTCCTGTGAGAGAAATCATTTCTGCCTGTTTCTGGAAGGGCAGAGCTTCAAGGGTTGAACTTTTTGTCTTCACACTTCCTGTGGTTTCGGTGTCCGCGTATAAGTGACGCTGTAGACGTGCCGGATCCCGCCTTTCTGGGACGGGACTACTTTTTCCGAGGGAGGAATGTACTTAGGAGTCGTGCGTCTCTGGTGGCGTATGGATACCGCAGAACCTTCAGGAAAGTGAACCGGAACTACTTTCTTACTGTTGTAAAATTGCACGGACGTCCATCGGAGCTTTTTTTTTTTCTTTCACGTCTGTCTTCGTTGTGAACGGCTGCAGATTTACGTTTGTGTTTTATAGACACGTGACGTATACGTGCCCTTGGACTTCTACTGGAAGTGTCCTACAGATAAGCGCAGGGAAACGAGTCTAAATTCTCGTCGGCGGTAATCACCGCGATTAGGGTGTAAGATGTTGGCGTGTTCCTTCAATGATTGAAAACGTATAAGTAATCGGCACAGATGGGAAACCCAGCGAGCGAGCGAGCGCGCGCGCGAGTGCGCGAGCTATCCTGAGATAATTGTCGCCATTACCGCTTTTCTCCATTTGATCTCCTCCATCTATTTCCTCGTGTGCTCGATTCGTTGATGGCTTTTCTGCGGTTTTGTTCTTGGCCCGCTGCTCTTGCGTGCCAGCTGCCGGTTGCCCCGTGTGTGCCAGCCAGCTGTCAGCCCCAGGGTGGCAGAGAGGGGAAATCTGAGAGGAAGCCTCTTCCTGTGGGTAACGCGTGGCGTATAATACCTCCCAGACTCTCGAGGAACGGCTTGGTTTTCCCCCGGAACCTCATAAAATGGTGGATGTTTTAGGAGCAGTGAAGGGGAAGTGGCTGCGTGTAGGATAGAGGGAGCAGAAAAAGAGGAGAAGAGAGGATCGAGCTGGAGTAAAATCAGTAGGATCCTCTCTTGGAATCCTTAATTCTCCACAGAACCCTTAAAGAACCTTTTGAAGAACCTTTATTTATAAGACCGTACGTGTGCAGGGGGAAAACATATTGCTGGTTATTTTCTTGTTAATATCTGGAACCTGTCAGGAGTTTAACATTTAGATAAACTGCCTCGGTATTTTTTATTTATTTATTTATTTTAGAAGGAAAAAATGGTCTTCAGCTGTTCTTCAAGGGGTTCTTCAAGGGTTCGGTGGATAATTAAGCGTTTTTTAACCTCGAGCAAATGAACAATCATCTAAAGTGAATTACAGTTAAGACCCCCGGAGGAATGCGAGTCCTAGCAACTTTACACATGGCTTCATTTCTTCTTAATACCTAGTGTGTGTTTTTTTTTTTTTAAAGATGAACCGTCTCCACGAAGTTCTTGTCTCGTGCGGAAACACGAATGAAATTTGCCCGGTGGAAAAGATGAACACTGAAGGGGAAAGGACCGAGAACGTGAAAGACGTATTCGTTTCTGTTAACAGTTTACGACAGGAAGGCGGGACGCTGGGGTCTCGTTGGTTATAAAACAAATTGGAGGGATTTCCTAATTATTAAGGCGCGTTACTCATTAGAGCTGGCTCGGTGTTTTTAACTGTCACTTCTGGAGAAAAAAAAATTCGCCGTCTTGTATGAGGGCATACGCTGGGGGTTTTGTAGTAAAAGTTCTTTTTTTCCTTCTCTGCCCGCTAGAATGTTCTTGTTGGCAATCATCGATATAAGAGTGAAGTAATGAAACCGAGCTTTGGCGCTCAGAAGCCCAGCCTTTGTCCCCATTCCTGATCAATGCTCTTTTACTTTCACCTCTCTGGAGAGAATACAAGTGAGACAGCTCATTAAATCGACCTGAAGCTGACAATCATCCGTCAGCTGTGACTCGTACGCTGGTCTTTCCCTCCTAAGTCAGCTCCCAGGAGAGCATCGGTCTCTGTCTCATTCCGTCACAAGTCCTTCTGTCACTCAAGTCAAGTCAAGTCAAGTCAAGTCAACCCTATTACTTCAGCCATATACAGCTGGTACAGTACACAGTGGAACAAAACACTGCTTCTCCAGGACCCTGCTGCTACATCAAACAACACAGAACTACTCGAGACTATATAGAACTAAATAAGACTACTCTGTCACTGTCATTCTGTCACTCTCTCACTGTCATTCTGTCACTCTCTCACTGTCATTCTGTCACTCTCTCCCTGTCACTCTCTCACTGTCATTCTGTCACTCTCTCACTGTCACTCTCTCACTGTCATTCTGTCACTCTCTCCCTGTCACTCTCTCACTGTCATTCTGTCACTCTCTCACTGTCATTCTGTCACTCTCTCCCTGTCACTCTCTCACTGTCATTCTGTCACTCTCTCACTGTCACTCTCTCCCTGTCACTCTCTCACTGTCATTCTGTCACTCTCTCCCTGTCATTCTGTCACTCTCTCCCTGTCACTCTCTCCCTGTCACTCTCTCCCTGTCACTCTCTCACTGTCATTCTGTCACTCTCTCACTGTCACTCTCTCACTGTCATTCTGTCACTCTCTCCCTGTCACTCTCTCCCTGTCATTCTGTCACTCTCTCACTGTCATTCTGTCACTCTCTCACTGTCACTCTCTCCCTGTCACTCTCTCCCTGTCATTCTGTCACTCTCTCACTGTCATTCTGTCACTCTCTCCCTGTCACTCTCTCACTGTCATTCTGTCACTCTCTCCCTGTCATTCTGTCACTCTCTCACTGTCATTCTGTCACTCTCTCCCTGTCACTCTCTCACTGTCATTCTGTCACACTCTCCCTGTCATTCTGTCACTCTCTCACTGTCACTCTCTCACTGTCATTCTGTCACTCTTTCCCTGTCACTCTCTCCCTGTCACTCTCTCCCTGTCATTCTGTCACTCTCTCCCTGTCACTCTCTCCCTGTCACTCTCTCCCTGTCATTCTGTCACTCTCTCACTGTCATTCTGTCACTCTCTCCCTGTCATTCTGTCACTCTCTCACTGTCATTCTGTCACTCTCTCCCTGTCACTCTCTCACTGTCATTCTGTCACTCTCTCACTGTCACTCTCTCCCTGTCACTCTCTCCCTGTCATTCTGTCACTCTCTCCCTGTCACTCTCTCACTGTCATTCTGTCACTCTCTCCCTGTCATTCTGTCACTCTCTCACTGTCATTCTCTCCCTGTCACTCTCTCCCTGTCATTCTGTCACTCTCTCACTGTCATTCTGTCACTCTCTCACGGTCACTCTCTCACTGTCATTCTGTCACTCTCTCACTGTCATTCTGTCACTGTCATTCTGTCACTCTCTCACTGTCATTCTGTCACTGTCATTCTGTCACTCTCTCACTGTCATTCTATCTCTCTCACTGTCATTCTGTCACTCTCTCACTGTCATTCTGTCACTCTGTCACACAATAATTCTCTCACGCTGTCTCTGTCACTCTGTCACAGTAATTCTGTGAATATTCTCTGAAATTCAACCTGTGTATTACCTTAAAGTGCTTTTTCTTTTCTCCATACGTATACATTAGAGGGACAGTTGCGCAAAACTGAAACGTCAGCACCCAGAAATAAACGTGGAGATATTAGCCGTGAGGTTTAGAGGCGTTTTGCATACATTAGATTTATTACATATATTAAATCATGCATATGTGCCCCTCCTGATCCTGCTCTAAACATGAGCTCTGTGCATCACTGTTTGAGTGTGTTTACTCGTTACCCTAGATATTCTTTAATTACGACCATAATGCAAGATTATTTTAGCACCTTGATGAAACCCTTCAGGGAAATTACTTGCTTTAACAATGCTTATACCACATTCTGGATTCTGATTGGTCGGAAGGTGTTGGTTAATTTTCTATAACAGCAGCTCTAACCGCCGTCAAAGGTAAAGCTGTAACTTTACGGTTAACGACGTCTTCAGGACGGAGGAGTTTACACTCTGCGGTTCCTCAGTGACCTGCAACAAGCTGCATGGACGTTCCACAACATTAAATGGAGCTAGAAACGGATAAAAAGTATGTCTCGTTCTTTACTAAATAAAAAATCGTTGTAACGGTTGGCAAAAAGCTGTGGTATAAGAGGAATAAACACTCGACGAGTGCTGTTATAGGAAAATAATCCACTTCAGTGTGGCAACAGTAACTCTAGTAACTCGGTATTTATTACTTTCTTGTCAGTTAGACTTGTTTCCGTGCACAGATCTGGCAACCCTCGTCATAGCCCAAACATCACAAACTCACCAAGAAACGCTAGTTAAGTATTCTTCGCATCTCAGAGAGGTTCCATCTACACGGAACCCTTTCTGATAACAAGACTCTTTGTTGTAGAGGTTCAACATAGACCCCGAAGAAAGATTTATTATTAATTTTATCTTAATTAAACTGGACTCTTCAGGTAACCGTACAGCACCAAAAGAAACCCCACTTTCGCATGCACAGTTATTATTAATAATCATTAATATATGAACGCGGCCCCGGTCCGAATCCGATCATGAATTTATGATATGTAGATGATCTGAACACTCACAAGCCCGTGGGAAAAAAAAAGTATTGACTTCCTGTACTCTAACTCAGATAAGTCCGATATTAAATATATTCAGGGTTTTTTTTTTTTTTTTTTTTTCTTTTTTTTTTTCGGTTTTCATCCTGTGCAGAAAGACCAGGTCAGGAGTTCATGTGCTGCCCGAAGCCTCGTTCTTCAGTAAAAGCATCTGCTGAAACCACGAGGATGTCTCGATCTCTGACGGGAAAACGGGAAATGATTCACACTTACATCATCTACATTTCTAAAAAAAAAAAAAAAAAGATGAATTAATAAATAAATAGAGATTAAATAAACCCAGGGAGAGTCTTACAGATCGGCTAGTTTTTGAAATGTGAAGCGGACGGGTTAGTTTGCGTTGCCTGACACATACAAAGAAATCTGTCGTAAATGTAAACGCTCGACTTTGAACGAGCTGAGAGGTTATTTATTTATTTATTTATTTATTTATTTATTTATTTTTAATGCAGCGTTCATCTCAACCGTGCAGTATTTAAATCTGTAACGCATTTGGCTTGTTTTAATTCCTGTGCCTTGCAACATGACTTCCCAGTCTCAGCTCTTGGGACTTGCTGCAGTTCCCATGGTAACGCTGCATCTTTACAAAATCTCCATCGGCTTTATTTTGTTAAAAAAAAAAAAAAAAAAAAAAAAAAATGTAAAAAATATAGATTTTTTTTTTAACAACGCCGTACGTTAGTCTGTACAGGCGTAAAATAAACCGTAAGTCTCTCGTGCGTTTCTCGGAGAAAAGCGTTCTGTCCTTTTCTTTATTCATGACGTGCTGCGTCTACGTATATAGGCGATGGGATTTTCCTCGCTGTGACTCGGCTCCTTAACGACGGTTTGATAATAATAATAATAATAATAATAATAATCGTAGTAATAATAATAATAATAATAAGCTGGCGTGGAAATAAAAGCAAGTTGAGTGAATCATTTTGAAAGTACTCTGAGGTACTTCTCGTCCTGAAGATCCGACCGTTCCTTGAAATAATGAAATAATGGAGGGAAACAGTTTGTGGTGTAGTAAAGTCGCGGCGACGAGGCGGCACAGGCCTGTCATCAGTCTGGGAGTTAGCAGAGACAGCTCCTGTCTGCGCTCTGCTCTCAGCTCTCAGTCAATAGCAGCACTTAACAGTGAAAACAGATGTTCGAGGCTTGTTCCTGCTCGATTCTCCTCCTCGGGAGTGCAGCCTGCGTCTTAACAAGCCGCTTTAGATGCTCACTTACAGGACTAGGATTTTTTTATTTTATTTTATTTTTTTTTAATAAGTGATTTATTGATTAGCTTCGCGTTCCTGGTGAACATGAACTGAACTAGTTTTCGCCTTGTACACAGCTGGAAATGAAAGAAATCTGGTTTTGTGGAGTTTCGGAGAACCAAATCGAACGGTTTCCATCACATAATGTGAATTGGCTTGATGGTTTCCGTGACAGATTTTCTTGTTCGTGATCTGAAACACCGCTAGAACCTTCTTTCATGGGTAGATGACTACCAGTAATCACACGTTCCATTAAATTAGTGTTTAAAAACAGATCGTCGGAAACACGTCAAACACCCTTCACAAATGAAAGAGAAATCTCTGCATTTTTATTGAGTTTATCGATTTTTTTATTTTTTTTTTAAAAAAATGAAGTCGTGTTAATCCCGCTAATCTGACATCTCTGTAAGTCGAACGTTTTTGCTGCGTTTAGATGCGGTCGTGACGCAACGTTGACGTTTCTCAGTATGGACGAACGTATGGCAATTGCGTCGGCGGTAGACGCCGAGCGTATTTACAGTCGTTTTAGTCGCACAGAGATTTTATCAGTAAGTTAACAACATGCTTCCGTCTTGCTTCCGCTTTCACTGTGTCTTTACATGGTTTATATAAAAAAAAATTCCAAAGGCTAAACTGCTAATCTAAACCCTTCGCTAGCTTGTTCTCTGGATCACATGTTCCCAGTTGCCTAGCAACAGCGTTCCCTAAATGGTGAACACATCCTCTGTACGATTTACATAAATGTACTCATCTCGGCTGACATTTTGCAGAAGGTCCAGAACGGACGGAATAAGCTCCTGCTAGCGGCGGCCCTGCTAATCCAGCTGACGTTAGCTAGTTAGCGCACACCAAAAACGGATTTCGATTTGAAGTATGATAACGTGACGTGACAGCACACCTTTCAAAAATGTCACACTGTTCATTTTCACTAGCATACTTCACCGTAACGTTAGCGTCAACGACCTCTACGGCACTGGCTGTGGTAGCTAACATAGCTAATATAGCTAATCACAAATGGGTATTTCAGTTCAGTTTAGTTAGCTAGGTAGGCTATCAAGCTAATTTAGCTACTGTTTGATGTTAGCTAGCATGTCAAAGTTAGCGACTTCAGCTAGACAAAGCCTGAGATTAAATAACAATAACCACTACGTTAATATAAGCTAATATTAGCTCAGACGGCTAGTGAACTAGCATGAACCGAAATACCGAACTGTAGTTAAATGTAATATATCGAAATATGTACATAAATAATGAGACTAGCGCTGAAATCGAATGAAAGCTGTGTAATTTGTCCTGTCTTACACTAGTTAGCATGAACCGGAACTTTAATTATTAGCCATCTCGTCTGCATTTCTCTGTGGAAAACATGTAGCGAGGTGGTCATTCAGTGGGTTTAGACGTTAGATATTGAGATGTTTCTGAGGACTGATAGCTGAATTATCGCTTCATCATCTCCTGCGGTCACTCCATTGCACCATCGTTTCAGCTAGCCTTTTGAAACGAGCGGGCGTTAGCGTGTGTCACTCGACACGTTTAAACCGCATTCATAACCGTTTTTTCTTCTTTTCTTTTTTTTTTATCTTTTAGTGATTACAGAACTCGTGACTGATATTTTCGGAGTCTTTTGGTGCAGATGACGCTTGTTGCGTGCATGCTAATCGCTTCTAAATCATTTTCAGTATGAATTAATGAGCTGTGAGCCATTATCGATGCTAATCGTCTCTGCATTTGCTTCCAGTCAGCCTCCATCTTCCTGGGCACTTTGGATTTTGTCGCCGTGCTTCACTTCACCGTGTCCTGTGTGTGTTTTGTGAGTGATAACAGCAGTATACACTTGCACTTTACTAATCCTGAGTGTGTGTGTGTGTGTGTGTGTGTGTGTGTGTTATCGTCCTCCTCTCTTCATCCAGCGAGCAACTTTTTAAAACCAACAGTGCCGAGAACAATTAACCCCGGCTCTGTCCCGGCTAATGAGCTTTAATGTGTGCGTTCCGCTGCCGTCAGCACCATCCCGCTGCTCTCGAGCTCTTCTCGTGGAAACGTTCTGGCAGGATGGCGTTCAGGAAAAATGATGACGATCTCACGATTCCGCATCAGGGACCTTCTTCGACGACGCTTCATTATGACGCAGAAGATTGTCTGGAGAGCCCTGTACTGAAGCGACGCGATTCGACAGCGACGAGACGTAAACCTTTACAACTTTACAGCCTGAACGCGATTGCGTCTGTGTCTAGATCAAAGCCGCGCTCGAGCGCCGGCGCGTCTGTCTGCGAGTCGCCATCGTGGCACCGCGGATTAAGGGGCGGGGCTTATTTGATTGCTTGTTCATCCGTCACGAACACTCTCACGTGCACGTAAACAACCAGGGAGAGAAGAAAGAAGACCCTCGTCACTGTATTTGGAGTACAACAACAACCGTCGGCGCTTCTCGCTCGCTTTGAGAAGTTCGCGGTGCGCGAGGGGGACGTTTTCGTAATGACGTCACTGTAAAAATGCCTAGAGATAGGTTTAATAATCGTATACGTGCTTTATCGTATAGCAGATCGGACCACGTGCGAGGTATTTGCGGTTGCCGAGGCGTAATGTTTTGCAGCGTAGAATAAGAAGAAAAAAAAAACCGGAAGCTTGTGTATTCGATGTGAACAGGAATAATGTTGTGTTTTATTTCGAATAAATCCACAACAAGGAATATTCGAAACATTCGGAAATATTTCAAATCTTTCCCACTTGCTAAGGGATGATTATTTTGAGTTTTCCTGCGGATTTTTAGTGGGAGGAGTGACGTTTCCTAGTAACCGGGTCGTCGGTGGGAGTTTTTACGAGTGGAACTCGACGCCTTTGATCACAGGGGCTGTTTCTAAAATATTGGCATCCCTAAACATCGTCCTACATCTTACGTCCCGCTGCCACCTCTATAAGAGGGCATGTTTCTGTGGCCGCCCCGCCCGTGATGACATCACGAAGTTTGTTCGGTTTTATTATTATACGATCACGTAAAAATCCCTCTCCGACATTACCTCGAGTATTGTATCATTAATAAGTCGTATATTCTCAGGCTGCTCTGTCTCGAGCGTCGTTTTTCCGTTAGTGTGACTGTTGATTAACGAGGAAATTCTTCTTTCTTTTTTTTTACGGTCTGTATTGAAGATTTGCCAGATCGGGTCTTTATGGTTGGAGTAAGAGAAGGCTCGCTGCGCTTGATTTAACCCTGTCATATTAATGGTCCGGGCTGAATTCCTGTAAGCTATAAAAGTCAAGGCTAGTAGTCAGATGAGTGAAGTCACATGGTGCGCTCTGAAACGCAGCATCTGGCGAGTCGATAAATAATCTATGGTAATGTTGCGTGCCCGCACAGCTCGGGCCACCTCCGTTCTCCGCAGATCGAGCATCAATAATACATGTCCTGCTTTTTTTTTTTTTTTTTTTTTAATCCCCTCCGCTATTCTTTTGCAGAGATCGTGCCGGAGCGATGAGAGACTCGGAAGCTCGGCCGAACTGACGGCTTCGTCTGACACGTCTGAGAGAGCGGGGAGCGAGCGACGGGCCAAGCGGGAAGACAGACGACGAGGAGAAGAAGAAGAGGAAGAAAGTGAGAGACCGGAAGGAGGTGTTTGGTCGGAACAGAAGAGGCTGGATGCCAGCATCCATCAGCTCCAGGAGCTCCCAGGTGCCTCAGACATGGCCTCCAACTTCAACGACATCGTCAAGCAGGGCTACGTCCGGATGCGGAGCAGGAAGCTGGGGGTGAGTGGACAGGAAACGCAGAATTGCCAAATAAGCATCTGATTGATTTCAGTTGTTAGGAAAGTTTCTTCATGGCCACCCGGAAGAGAAGTTCGGCCATGTTGTAAACTTTAGAGCGTGGAAGGAGACGTTTGTACACATCTCGTGCGGATTGTATGTCTTCTGTCCTCTATGTGAGCGTGAGGCGGAATTTTACACGCCGGACACGCGAGCGGAGCGATACGCACGGCGAGACGTCATAAACGCTCCCGGAACGCCGCTCGTCCAATCGGATTAGTGGACCGGAAATGCCGGCGGCTCTGACGGTAGCGCGGCCGCAAGTCGCAGGTTTACATTGACGCCAGCGTTCTAATCTCAAACGCTGTCGTTTCTATAGTAACGGCTCATTCAGTGCGACTCGGAACCTCTGCCGATCACGAACGGCTTTTCAAAGGTTTCTGATCGTTGATCTGTGGGGCGATGTTCCGTCACGTGTAAGGAAGGAGTCTCCGGTGCCAGCGCCGTGTGACAGTCGGAGGTAAAGCCGTAACGCTAAGATCCGCGACGTCTCCGGGACGGGGGCGAGAGTAACGCGCGTAACGAGCTGCGGTTTTCCTTGTGGTTTTCGGCTGGTGAGAGAACGGCTGTTCGTAGCTGCCGTAACGTAAGCGGGAACAGGACCGCGCTCGTTTCCGCGACATTAAATGTAGCTATAAATGGATAAAAGTATAACGCACGTTCTTTAGTAAATAAAAAGAGGTGTGATGTGGCAAATCGCTGTGGTGTAAGAGGAATAAAACGCCTGGGGACGTGCTGTCATGGGAAGATAATCTTCGGGGTAGTAACGGTAGCTCCGCCTCGTCACGTCACTCGGTATTTTACTGTAACGCGCACGCGCGCGCGCAGTGTTTGTTACATTTGTAAAATACGATCACCGCTAATTTCCTGCGCTTTCATTATCGGAGAAACACGTTTAATCTGGAGCGTGATTAAGTGGCGCTTCGGCGCTGTAATGAGAAACAGACTCGTCTTCAAACTGAAGGCAGAAAATTTCCACAAAAACATATTCATCTTAATAATCGATGGCGTCTCCGCGGCCAGAAGTTTGGCGCGGCGAGAATCTGTTCGAGAAAAGGTCAGGCCGGGCGTTTCATTCCTACCTTTGAAGCTACGTCTAATCGGAAGACTTATGACTCACCTACAGGTTAATACCTTTTTCCCTCGGAACGAAACTGCAGCCATTTGGACGCGCGGCACTGACACCGAATCCAAGCGGTTCTTTAGAGCGGGTCACGATTCCAGCGGTTTCTATAAACAGAGCCGCTTTTTATCACCGCCGATCGCTGCGCCACGAGGAGCGCGAGGTTAAATGGCTCCAGAGCCGCCGTTTGACCTCCGTTTTAGCCGAGACCTCGTTAAGACTTTACATCGCCCCTCGGAGAGGAACGCTCGCCGCGCACAAAGTATTGGCACCCTTTCTTTGTTGTCCGTTCCACAGGAGCATCGCCTGAGCAGATATGATGTGGATCGTGATTCACTTTCTGTGTGTGTGTGTGTGTGTGTGTGTGTGTGTGTGTGTGTGTGTGTGTGTGTGTGTGTGTGTGGGGTGATGACAGATGAACCATAATAACCTTGGTTACATATAAAAGCAGCCTGACAAAACAAAGGGAATTTGAAATCTCTAGTGCGTGCGTGCGTGTGTGTGTGTGTGTGTGTGTGTGTGTGTGTGTGTGTGTATCATGTGACATCCATGCATAAGGAAGAACACTGATGTGTTTAGTCAGCAGGATTGTGGGTAGCAGGACAGTGTGACACACGACTCCCCTGTGGGAACAGAGTGTTAGCACGCACACACACACACACACACACACACACACACACACAAATACGCACACACACACACATACGCACACACATATTTTCCCTCCCTCCTGTTTGTCTTTTATTCTCTCCTTCTCTTTTTCACCCTTTGTGTGCGCGTGTGTGTGTGTGTGTGTGTGTGTGTGTGTGTGTGTGTGTGTGTGTGTGTGTGTGTGTGAATTGGACGCTGTTGTCTGTGGCTCATTGTTTAAAGAACGGCTCCTCTAACAGTAAGTGGATTTTCTCGGGGCTGTATAATATTATCATCCTGCGCGTAATGCGAGTGTAATATCGCACATCTCCTGCGTATGCGGCGTTTACGCCGTTCACATGCGGCCCGCTGCGGTTCCTCTGGCGCGGCACCAGCGCGTGGAGTGTGGAGGCGTTCGCATTTCCGTCACAAAGCCGTGTGAGCCTGTCGGTACACGCTTTACCCTGATCACAGGGGCAGTGTGCCAGGTCACAGCTCCAGGGTCTGGGGTTCGGTCCTGAACGCGGGTTCCCGTCTCTCCGGAAGATTTTGTCCATGTGGGTTTCGTCTGGGTTCTCCGGTTTCCTCCGCTCTCCCTCCTCAACCATGAAATTATCATCACGGAGAAATGTTATATCACTATTACACACACACACTGTCCGTCTATCCATCTATATATCTATTTCTGACTGCCTGTCTGTCTCTCTCCCTCTCTCAGTCTCCCATCTCTCTCTGTCTGACTGTTTATCTGTCTGTCTGACTGCCACGTCAGTCTATCTGTCTATCTATCTATTTATGTATCTATCTCCTTCCATTTCTCTATCTGACTATCTGTCTGTCTGCCCCCCTCTAATTCTGTCTGCTCCCCTGTCTGTCTGTCTGTCTCTCTCTCAGTCCCCATCTGTCTCTCCATACGTAGCACTGTCTCTCTCTCTACATCAATCCCCTTATCTGTCTGTCTGCATTTCGCTCTGTCTCTCTCCTTACTTCAATCCCCCTGTATGTCTGTCTGTCTGTCTGTCTGTCTGTCTGTCTCTAACTCTCTCTCCCACTGTTCCTCATCTGTCTCTCCGGCTCTCTCTCTATATCAATCCCCATCTGTATGTCTGTCTGTCTGACCCTCCTCCTATTCCCCTGTCTATCTGTATGTCTCTTTGTCTGTCTCCCTACCTCAATCCCCCTGTCTGTCTAGATATCTGTCTTCCTACCTCAATCCCCCTGTCTGTCTAGATATCTGTCTTCCTACCTCAATCCCCCTCTCCCTATATCAATCTGCTGGTCTTTCTGTCTGACTGTCTGTCTGACTGTCTTCCTGCATCCATCTGCTGGTCTGTCTGACTGTCACGCTGTCTCTCTACCTACCTCAATCCCCCTGTCTGTCTGTATGTCTCTCACTCCTTTCCACTTTCCACCTACCTGTCTGTATGTCTGTCTGTCTGACTGTCTGTCTCTCTGTCTGCCTGTATCCTTCTTTCATCCCTA
>NC_030425.2:28830000-28842500 GCF_001660625.3 Ictalurus punctatus
GAACCGGTGAAAAACCGTGAATCTTTTCGCCCCGGGGACGACCGAGGGACTCGTACACGACTATTACAAAAGGCGCAAACGTTCACCGATGCTCGAGAAGGCAACACGGTGCATTAAGAGCGCCGGGGAGGGGGGGGGTGTAAACTTTTGAACAGGATGATGGATGTTAATTGTGATTATTTTGTTTAAAGATCTTTTTTTTTTGTTTAGTGCCGCCCTTCAGAAGCTGCATAAGATATTTACATTTACCACGCTCATCCTGTTCAAAAGTTTACACACCCCCCCTCAACTTAATGCACCGAGTTGCCTTCTTGAGCATCGGTGAACGTTTGCGCCTCGTGTAACAGTCGTGTGCGAGTCCCTCGGTCGTCCTCGGTGCGAAAAGACGGATCTGAACATCAGAAGTGCTCAGATATATACCGAAGACGCTGGAAAAGTAAAGGATGTGCCGGACCTGGAGGGTTTTTCCGAAGAACAGTGGGCGGTTTAACTGCTCAGGACAAAACAAGAGTCGTCCGGGTAACGCCACGCAGGATTAACTGGTTCGTTCGTGTCGATTCGGGTGTTATTGCGTCTTGTGGACTTTATGTAAACATCTGTTATGTGAAATAGCTTCTTCAGGGCAGGACTAAATACACAAACAACATACATTTTAAGGATCCCGCTTATTTTGAATTATTATTATTATTATTATTATTATTATTATTATTAGCATCTTGCAGATTCTGTACGGCGTCTGCATGTAAACTTATGACCTCGACTGTAGTGGCGTATATAAGAAAACTCCACCGGGCCTCGGACGAGTAAAAACCGATTCGCATAAGACCCGAGCCAAGAAGGAGACCTTCGTCTAACTCCAACAACGTTTCCTAGTCCGTACAGAAGAATATTAGTATCTGAGGTATCGCCGAGATCGAGCAACACAAGCACGCAGACACCGCCCTGATCATTAGTAGGACGTTTGTGTTGCAGGAATCCGGATGTAGTAGATTTAGATCCCTGATAAACAAGCCAGAGGGGGGAGGGAGCCTCCCCGAGACGACACGGAGAAGAGACCTCGCGAGGAACCGGACTCGAGTGGGAACGGAAAGAGTAAAGACGAACGGCGCCGAGTGTGTGTAGAGGATGTTCAGACGTCCGGTGAAGAAGAGTCCTGGGACGGGCGACGGGACGGTTTTTACGATTACAGCGGCGGCTTTTAGATACAAAAACACGGCATCCCGCTGAGATTAAACATTACGAGATTGAACACTGAAGAAACGGTGAGATCTGTTCAGCTTAAATGTAACCGTTATTTGCGTGCACTAAATGTCCACAGGTGACGGAGATCAGTAACGTTAAAAACGTGACGAGACTCCCGCGGGACACCAAGCGCCAGGCCGTGGCCATCGTCTTCACCGACGACACGTCCCGCATGTTCACCTGCGAGTCAGGTAAGACGTTTGGGAGTATTATGACTAAACACATCCACACACACACACACACACACACACACACACACACACACACACTTCACTTGAGCTCTTTTCTTTCTTTTTTTTTTTAGTTGAATTATCCGTCTCAGTTCTGTTTAATGTGATGTTCCTGAGCTGCTGTGAGGCGCTCTGACAATCCTGTAACACTAACTCACAGTCTGTGCTGTTAGGCTCAAATTAGAGCGTTTCACACACACACACGCACACACACACACACACACACGCATCATACGACAGCCTAGATACGTCCTACATCTTCACATCTAACGGAGAAAGTAATCCAGATTAACGCAGAGCCGATGGTAGCCGGGTTCGCAAAAAGCACTCGAATCAGATGAGCGAAAAAACAGATCGGAAACAAAATAAACAGAGAAACCGTTCACATTTGCGGTATTTGGCAGTCGTCCTTATCCAGAGCGGCTTACATTTATCGCATTTATATGACTGAGCGGTTGAGGGTTAAGGGTCTTGCTCAAGGGCCCAACAGTGGTTGCTTGGCAGTGCTGGGGCTTGACCTCCTCCTGACCTTCTGATCAGTAACCCAGAGCCTTTAACCACTGATCCACCATGTGATAGATTTGTGGTATTGTAACTAGCTAGATTAGTGATAAAAAGACTGTAACATAACATACTAAATAGTGTCTCAGTATTCTACTCAGTACACTCTGTATGGTTTGGGACGAAGCCCTGGATTACTTCCACGTTCTTCTTCCTCGCAGTAACACTTTTCAACCAGAGAGGGCGACATTCCCAAATCCGGTTTTTAATGGTTTCCGTGTGTATCCTGTCCTACAGAGCTGGAGGCCGAGGAGTGGTTTAAGACTCTGACCATCGAGTGTTTGGGTACGCGGCTGAACGACATCAGTTTGGGAGAACCTGACCTTCTGGCGGCTGGAGTTCAGTGCGAGCACACGGGTCAGTCCAGGTTTATTTTAAGAGAGACTTTAGAGCGATGGATTTTTATCCAACCTTCCACCAGGAAGTAGTTCTGGTTACGTCCCACTACTTTCCCGAAGGTTTTGCAGTATCCGCACGTCATCAGACGTGATTTGACACTTTTACAGCTTCATTTCCATACCAAACACCTTTTATCTGACGAGTTCATGAAAGCGTGAAGACCAGAATAAAGAAACATCTGCCCTGACACTTCCGTTAGGAATGAGTGTGGCGCGCTTGTGTTCTTTATCCTCGTCCGTTGTGCTCACGCACGTGTGCTTCAGATACACAGAAGAACCTCGGCTGAGATTTGACACACGTTCTCGTTTTGGCCTTTTTCAGAACGCTTTAACGTGTTCCTGCTGCCGTGTCCCAACCTGGACATCTACGGAGAGTGCATGATGCAGATCACCCACGAGAACATCTACTTGTGGGACATCCATAATCCTCGCACAAAGCTGGTCACGTGGCCGCTCTGCTCGCTGCGCCGCTACGGCCGGGACGCCACCCGCTTCACCTTCGAGGCCGGCAGGTACGCACCACGAGAGCGCGAGCCGGAGTTATATACAGGAGCCTCATGAATTGGTGGGTTCTTTTAGAAGGATTCGGATCGTGATTGGTCAAAAGGCGTCGATTCGTTTTTTTTTTTTTCCATGACAGCAGCTGCACAGCACAGGTTTATTTATAATTAATGCGCTCGTTCTAATGCGCTATCGTTTCTATAGCGACAGCTCGTTCGGAGGGACGTGTACGGCGGGCGCTTCACTAATAATACACGGATTAAGAAGACGTGTGTAATTGTTGATACGGTGAAGTTTTCTGTAAGGAGAAATGTGTCTGTGTAACATTTATGGAAGGAGTCTCCAGTGTCGGCGCCGTGTAACAGTCAGAGGTAACTTTTAAGTTTTCCGTCGTCTTCCGGACAGACGGGTTTACGCTGAAACGTAAACTTTTTTTTTTTGCCTTATTAAGTTGAAGAGAGAGAATAGAGAGAGGGATGCTGAGGGAAGGACTGTTTATAGCTGCTGTAACGTAAGTGAGAACAGGAACTTGATTATTTTCCTATAGCGGCATGCCCCCGTCATGATTTATTCCATACTTACAATATAGCAGGTGGCGTAAAACATCAGACCTCTGCTCCATGACTCTCTGGAGATCGGAGACTCTCTGTAAAAAAAAAAATAAATAAAAAAAAAATCAATAAAAGTAAAAAAGAGAGAGATTTAGAACAGCTTTCTTCCTGCAGCCAGTCCAATTCGCATCATCACACATATTATTATTATTATCTACATATTCGTGTCCATATCCTTTCGGGAGAATCCCGTATCACATCTCGTTCGCTGTGTCAGAGCGTAAACGCGTGACCCAGACCATCAGATTTTGCACCAGTTGACCGAGCTCTATTGAACCGAAGACCTCATAAAGAGATTGAATGAATAGATTAAAAGTAAATTCAGTGGAGAGTGTGGTGCTCTTATCTCCTCCTTGCCACTTTGATCTAATAATAAAGGAAGATTTGTAACGCCCGCAGGACGCCCCTGAAAGGACAAAGATAAGACGGAGTACAAGTCAGGATGATGTGCAGTGGAGTGCTGCCCCCTGGTGGCCAGTAGATTCATTACTTCCAGTAGGAAATTCAATATCGGGGCATTTAAAGCGAACGAGCATAGACGAGGAAAAAAAAAACCCAGATAACTTCCTTCTCTCACATGCACGATCGAAAAGTGTACGCTGAAGATTCACAATATAGCAGCTCTTAGCATGTCGAAGCACAGCCACGCTTATCTACGGTGAGATCTCAGAACACGTTTTGTGTGTGTGTGTGTGTGTGTTAGAATGTGTGACAGCGGTGAAGGACTGTACACGTTCCAGACACGAGAAGGTGAGCAGATCTACCAAAGGGTTCACTCTTCCACGCTAGCCATCGCTGAGCAGCACAAGAAGGTCCTCATGGAGATGGAGAAGAACAGCAGGGTGAGCAGCGTCCGATCGCGTGTGTTCCCTTAACATTAATACGTGTTTAAAAAAAAAAAAATCACACCTCTCATACAAACTCACGTGTTCTCGTGCTCGATGTGTTAGCTGTTATCCCAAGGCTCAGACCCAGACTCCTACCCCTGCACACCTACAGCCATCCTGCCTCGCAGTGCCTTCTGGCACCACATCACAGGATCGCAGGGGGCCGTGGACTCGAGTAACGGTACGAAAAACAATACCTCTACTGAAATATAGCAAGCTGTACATTTGTCCTGGGCGATAGAGCCTAAATCCCGTATCAAAACATTTCTCGACATTGTACACGTGTTTATAGAAATGAATCTAAACTGGCGGCTGAAAGACTTTTTTATTTATTCATTTATTTCAAATTACAACAATGTTCATCTTTTCTATAAAGGTTCCCTCGGCTAACGTTATATTATCTAACGTTAACGAGCCATGAACTTCAAAATGAATGTACCGTAAGACCCGTAAACAAAGTAGCAAAGTATCAAAGTATCAGCGGCGCTGACGTAACAAAACGTCAGCGACGTCAACCAAGCAACAACTCCTCAGCGAGGCTTAGCGGAGTGACAGAGTGATGTTAAAGGAACAGCTACAAGAACGTCAACTAGTAAAGTGTCGCTCGTGTTAACAAAGTAATGACGTCGACCAAGCGAGCAAGTAGCGAAGTATCGCTGACGTTTAACAAAGATGTCAAATTAGCGGTTAAAGTTACAGCGACGTTAAAAACCTAACAAACCGGCCAAGCAGCGTTAAAGTAAGCCAGTATCGGCCGTGTAACATGGACAGCTAGAGTAACGTCGGTGATGATAAAGTAACGCAGTGACAGTGTATCGGTGACGCTTAACAAGTGACACTTTACAAGTAACGGCACCAGTAACGACGTCGCGACGTATCAGCAACGCTCCATCCGAACGAACGGCCATGTTAAAGTCACGGTAATGATGGTTCCGTCCAGCGCTCGGCATTATTTCCCTTCAATTAACATCGTTTCAGCTAAATCAGCTGTCTCTATTTGTAAATGTGAATTTGAATGTGAATAAAGTTTCTTTACGTAGCGCCTTTTTATAAATTAAAGATGTAACCCGGAGAGAGAGAGAGAGAGAGAGAGAGAGGGAGAGAGGGAGGGCCCATGAGCGAAACGTCGCGATCGTATCGTCGTAAAATAAACGCATCGGTCGCCTTCGTGGTTTTGCTCCGCCGACGAACGTGATTTTCTCCTGTCTCTACAGGTTACCGATTTCCTCCGGCGTCTCTATAGATAAAAAAAAAGATAATTCAATAGCCACGCCTCGTAAATCCCGTGCTGTGTGTGTGTGTGTGTGTGTGCAGGTGAGATGTTCACGGCGTCTCCGTCGGGAGCCGAATCGGACCTGTTCTCCGCGGAGCACCACAAACATCCTGCACACTTCTCCACTTAACCCGGCCAACGAGGAGCTTCACGGACTCGCCTTCAGGTTTCAGGCCTGAACCTTCCTCCGCACTGTCCTCTGCCCTCTTCACGTTTGCTTTCCCCGCGCCGGGGACAGATCTGCAGTGCCCCGACGCCTGAGTCGGGCCCGGTGGCTGGAGACGTGTCCTGAGAGGGAATGCACTGTGAAATGTGAACTACGGAATATTTGGATTTTTTATTTTTTTTCCCTCCCAACGGGACAATAGCGGCGCACGTTTCTAGAATTTCGTCGACCCTCTGAAAATGGGGCGGGGCTCTAGGGTTAGAAAGAGCGCCACTGTATGTCTCTCTCTCTCTCTCTCTCTCTCTCTCTCTCTCTCTCTATCATATGCACAATGATCAGTATCTCCGTCTCTGTCTGTGTGTCGTCGGTGCATGTCCTCTTTGACTGTGGAGCAGTTTTGAGATTAGTAGCGGGGCTGCGTTTCTCGTAGATCGCTTTGCTTACTGCCGAGGACGAATAGAAGAACGCGCAGAACTAGAGTAGGCTTCCGTTTGAACTGTAAAATGGTTCGTGAGATATAAGCCGAGGAGGTGGCAGAAGTCCACGGGGAAAACCGCGGGACACTCGAGGAACCCCGGAACACGCCACCTGTCCCGCGGTGGTGTTTTCGGTTTTCTTTTTCACCGTTACGAGATGGATTCATACCTTCTTCACGACCTTCTCCAGAATGTGTGGCGTCACGCATTTCCCGAAGCTGATGACTTTATGAAGGAGGGCCGTCGAAAGAAACGTTCTTCCGAGGGTCACGGCTGCGAGATCCGTCCTTAATCCGTTCTCTGACGGCGAACCTGTGGGATGACGAGGAGGACTTAGATGAGAGGTTGGATTTCTTTATGTACGTGAAGCACAACGTGACCGGGTTTGGGATGCGCGTTAAAGGAAAACTCCACCCTGAATCCCAGCGTTCGCACCGGAATTTATCGACGCGTCGGTTCTACTTCCGCTTCAGTCGACGCTTTCCTGCTGATAGTGCTGCGGTGAGATTTATCCCCGAAGAGAGCGATGCGGCGGCACTTTAGTCCTTCAGTTCAGTCCCGCTCGCTCACCTCCTCGTCTGTACTCTCGGCCGAAACGGATCAGCTGTACGGCCGTGTTGCATTCTGGGACTTCGAGTCCCGTATCTCCACTAATGTCCCTAATGAAGACGAAGGAAAAAATGTAACTATTACACTCCGTTGTAAGTGCACGAGCAATAACCATGACAACGAGAACGCCCCCTGTGACATCAGAGCGACACACGACCGCTAACTTCTCACAGGAATAACGACAACAACAACAACAACAACAACAACACTAAACACACCGCTAACATCTCATTCCAAACATACCCCGTGTGTTTCAGGGTGGAGTTTAACTTCGACTGCGTCACTCAGAAGTCCACGAGAGCATCCTTCACGCCTCGCCCTGTCCACCATCGTCCGCTCCACCGCTGACGTTCTGAATAAACGCTCACGTGCAGATATTTTCTTCCGGGTGGGATTTGGGTTCTCCAGCCTTTAGGAGGTTCGTTCTCGTCATGTTCCCGAAATGTGTGGAACAGCCTTACGTCTAAATGTTTAAGTGCTTATTCAATGCTGGAGTCCATAAACATGCATGCAAACGCACGCGCACACACACACACACACACACACACACACACACACATATATATATGCACATAATGTTATTTATGTAAAACAAATAAGGGCTAAATTTAGATGTTTGTCTTTTCCAGAGCTCTGCGCGCGCGTGTGTGTGTGTGTGTGTGTGTGTGGGTGTGTGTTAGCAGTCTTTGTCTCTCCACAAGGCACATGTATATAAATCTATTTATTTCCGATGGAGTGAGTACTGTATGTCAGTCAGCAGAAGGAGGCAGGCGCTGTTCGGTGTGTGTGATTGTTTGTACGTCTGGTTAGATGACAATAAAAGCCAGAAGATGGACCGCGTTATGAATTTCTCGGGCGTCCTGCGCAGTTCTTTGGGGATATTTTCCATAAAGGGGGAATAAAAAAAAAAAACCCCACATCTTTGAGAAATTTATGAATATGTAGAAATAAAGCGGAGCGTATTGTCGAGTGTGTACGTTCTCTAGTATCGTTTTAAAGGTTGGGGTTGTTGTTTTTATTTTTATGAGCTTTGCACGCGGTTGGCTTTCTTATAAACAGTTGGACCTTTTGACTCTATCGAGGACAATTCTTCTTGCTGTAAATATTTTCATTTGTCACACTGCCTGTCTTACAGTTATCGCACAGACGTATTTAGGAGCCTTACGATTGAAATGAACATGCTCAGGTTTTCCCGTCCGAGCCTGAGCTCGAGTTACTGTCTGTGTGGCGTTCTCCTCATGTCTGTAAAGGTTTCCTCCGGGTTCTCTGGTCTCCTCTCTCCTCCCAAAAACACACTGGGAAGTGTATGACTCTAAACTGCTCCTAAAATGTTGTGAATGTTACGCTGTGACGGACCGGTGTCTCGTTCGTGAGGTTCGGCCTTCCCGGGATACACCCCGGATCCGTCCGCCATCCCGACCAGGATAAAGTATTCACTGAAGATGATTGACTGAACTGATGGTCTCGTTTGAGCCGGTGTGTCACGTGACCTGGGTCTGGTTACCTGTGTGTTTTGGCAGAAAGCTCGCTCTGGTGCCGAAAACGGTGGTGAAGTATGAGCGCGTTTAATAGTCAGGCTGAACGATGAACTTGCATGGAAATCGGTTCATGTTGTCCAGACTTTAATCTGCATATCTCCTGGGACTCGAGGCCAGGTTGTTTTGGGTCAGTAAAGATTATAAAGGGTCAGGGTTAAAATATTGTACAGTTTGAGATTTAAAATACAGCCTGGTTTTATATACACTGGTTAAAACGGGGTTTATGTACAAAAAAAAATAGGCATTTTAGCATATTTCATATGCATGGCTTTTTTTTTCCCCACACTGTTAGTCTGTCCCTGCACATTTTATAACAGAATCACCGAGAGGAACTCGCCTGAAATAAAAACGACAGAAACAAACAATCCTGTGTTACAAATGCACATATGATTCCAATTTATATATATATATATATATGTGTGTGTGTGTGTGTGTGTGTGTGTGTGTGTGTATATGTATTCTCAGAAAAAGGGGTAATTTGTGATTTGATGAAAATTTGTGTGGGGTAGGTTGACATTTTTGGTGGTTAGCATGTTTACCTCACGCCTCCAGGGTCGGGGGTTCGATTCCCACCGTGGCCCTGTGTGTGTGTGTGTGTGTGTGTGTGTGTGTGTGTGGAGTTTGCATGTTCTCCCCGTGCTGCGGGGGTTTCCTCTGGGTACTCCGGTTTCCTCCCCAGTACAAACACATGCATGGTAGGCTGATCGGCGTGTCTAAAGTGTCCGTAGTGTATGAATGGGTGTGTGAGTGTGTATGTGATTGTGCCCTGCCCCTCCCTGTGCCCCGCCCTGTGCCCCATGCTCCCTGGACAATCTGTCAAGTTCAATATGTAAAAGATTTTTTTTATTTAAAAATAATAATAATAATAATAATATGAATTAAACTTATGACTGTAGTTCCATCCATTTTCTATTTCTTTTTTCTTTTCTTTTTTTTTTTTAAAAAAAAACATAATCTTTTACATATTGAACTTGACAGATTGTAAAAACCCCTGAAGGATAAGCGGTATAGACGATGGATGGAACTATAGTCATAAGTTTAATTCATATTCTTTCTTCTTTTTTTTTTTCTTTTCTTTTTTTTAAAAAATAAAAAATCTTTCACATATTGAACTTGACAGATTGTACACTGGGATTGGATACAACGATGTGATATTTCGTTTTTTTTAAAGTCAGTTTTCGTCACAGGTTTCCATAGAAACAGAATACACTTTCACGGTTAGGAACGGTGGCAACCAAAAAAAACCCAGCTCCCGATCATTTTTAGTTAAGTTTAATTAAAAATGGAAAACAAAATGAAAATAAAGCTGGTTTCAGGGTCGAGGCTGAAGAAAACACGGGAACTGTGTCTCAGCCAGGAGGCAAAGTAACGTCAATTAGCTAGCTAAATTTACCTCAGGCGATAAACTTAGCTTTCTGATTAATGGCTAATCCCGAGGCTAATTTTTCCCTCTGTGAATTAACGGCGCAGTGGAAGAAGCTCAGAGAGCACCTGAGAATGTTCCAGAAAACATCACCGAAGCTCTCAGTGTGACTAAAGCACCACCAGGTCCCAGGTAAAGTCCAAACTGAATCCTATTTATTTCTGCAATAAATATAAATATAAGTCCGAGAGGAAAGTTTGTCTCATATCAGATAGAGCTCATAAAACATTTTTCATAAACAAACAAACAAACAAACAAACAAACACCCCTAACAGTTTCAGTGACCCATTTTCCCCCATAAAGAAACTTTCCTATTTGAAAGTTTATCAGTTATGAAAATGAACATCATAAAAAAATAGTAGAACAATCATGTGACAAATTCATTAATAATTAAAATGTAAATAACGTAATAATAACTACATAAATTATAAACGAATAAATCGAACTTTAATATTTTGTAGCAGTGTTAATGGGCCTCCACTAGAGGGCGCCTCCTCATGGTGAGCTGAAATCACGTGACCTCTTCTCTCACTGTCGGAGTGTGACGTAAACAAACAAGGAAAGTGGAAAAAGATACGAATGAGTAAATAAACAAGATCTAACACTTGTGTGACAACAAGTTATGAGGTCGAGCGAGGAGAGTCTGGACGCCATGAGACTGAACGAAAACGTGCTGGAGCTCGCGTAACGAACAGTCCAGCATCATTAGCACGTTTTTATCCGTAGCTGAGTTCATTGCTGGGAGTTTTTGTGCTCTTTTGTGCCACCTAGTGGAATAACAGAGACTAGCACTTCATTTCCCAAACTCGCGTTTCAATGATTCTAATTCATTAAAGCGGGTCAGATCCGAACCTTTATCAGGCCGGGATCCGATCCGAACCGTTCAGTTTCTCATGTAGCTCTGCTTTAAAGTTAACCTCCATCAGCAAGAACCTCAACACATCACTTGTTTCTTTCACAATCATGTCCAAATGCTTATAATTTAGTTTTCCTCTCCTCAGGATCTTCCTGATCTGGACGCCGTTCGATATGGAAAGGAAAGAAATAGGTAGGAAATAAATAGATAGATAGATAAATAAATAAATAAATAAATAAATAAATAAATAAAGCCCGATTGAGGAGCTGAACTGATGATGATGCTTATTCACTGAAGTGTTTTTAAATAAGTGTTCTTTTATGACAAATCACCACGAATAACTTGAAATACACAGGATTTAAAAAAAAAAAAATAAAACACAATCATCAGCTTAAAGGAATCTACTAAATACTGACTGCAGAGCAAAATGAATTAATACAACAATTCTGAATCATTTTCACCAGCGTTTAAAATACGTCATTTTAAATATGAGCCATTGTGACGTCACCTAAATAAACCAAATCAGTACACAGGACACACCGAGGAGCAAGCATGCAGAACACAGGGCGTGGTCACTGCTCACACCGCGGCCTTTCAGAGACTCCTGATTGGTCTGATCGGTAGTGGGCGGGGTCTGAGGAGATGCCGAGGTGCGGCCGGAACACATTTCATAAAGGTTCCCTGAGAACTGCGTCCTCCGAGACTCCGCCTTTAAAGACTCCCAGAGCTCTGCCGCGTTACCGCGACAATCGGACAGCACGCTGCTCACACACCGCTCGAAGACGCCCCAGGATCTGCCATAAACACACACACACACACACACACACACACATGAATATGCGCCACAGTAAATCATTCTCTTGAGAGCACAATCAATCTCAGAAACAAGGCATAAGATCTCGCTGTTGTATGTTCTACAGAAGTATGACATCATTATGGAGAAAGGGGCGGAGCTAAAGTGAATATATTATAAAGAGGTGTGGTTAGGAGGTGAAAAAAATGAGTCGCCTTAGCTTGAAGATCACTTTGGTTTAGGTTAAAGGTTAAAGGTAGTTTTGTCTGCACACACACACACACACACACACACACACACAAGCAGGTGCGCACACCAAAACTTGTGTTAACAATGTGGTTTATTTTAATTTAAAATGACATGAAAGTTTAATAGCTTCAGCTACATTTTACAGTCACGTTGCTGTGGTCCCGTGGGATATCCGTACGCTCTAAGGGTTCTACGCAGAAACCTACAACAAAACGTTTCCTATTAGAAAGGAGAGTAGAAGAGAGTAGAACCCTTTCTGGAAGGTAACTACGCTTAATTATCCAATGAACCTTTAAAGAACCCTTATATGAGTGTATTTATCGACTGGGTACGCGTGCGCTACGACGCTAAATTATGGCTCGTTATTTTCTTTTTAATATCTAGAACCCGTCGGGGGTTTACCGTTCACCCCCCGATTCCTGGTACACTCTTAGAGCGGAGGACTCTTCGAGGGTTCTTTAAGGGTCCATTTAATAATTGAGGGGTTTTTAGCATCTCGAATGAACACTTTTAAACAACGCTTCAGTCGTCCCTCTGGGGGAAAGGCTTAAAGGCTCTATGTAGGAGCCGACAGCAAGATTTAAAATGTAAAATTTCGTACGGTAAAGGGTTCCACGTAGAACCCTTTTTGGAAGATAAGAAGACTTAACTAATGAACCGTTTCTGAAGAACCGTTGTTTTCTCAGT
>NC_030425.2:28845000-28857500 GCF_001660625.3 Ictalurus punctatus
AACACACGGACTGAATCCCAAAATTCAGCTTAAGGAACGTCCACTGCAGTACATAAAGTCTAGATCTTTATTTATATCGTAATAGTAACGTTTTCTGTAAGGAGATGTTTATGTATATAACTTTTATGGAAGGAGTCTCCAGTGTACCAGTCAGAGGTAAAACTGTAACGGTAAAATTTCTTGCCTTAAATAAATAAGCAAATCAAGATGATCGGTCTTATAAGGGGAATAAAACACTCAGGGACGTGCAGTTATAGGGAAATAATCAACGTCCAGGTTGTAAGATGAACTCCGCTTCATCAAATGAGTACTTTACTCGGTATTTTACTCAGTATTTTACAGCACCACGTAGTGTTTATCATATGGCCTTAATATGTGTTCAGTTAAAGATTAAAGCTCATGAACAGTGTGTGTTTATGGGTAGTCTTCGCCAGCATCACGTTCTGAACACGTGGCTGTTTTGGCTGGTGGACTAAAAACTAAGAACATGCATCACTACCGGACGTGGTAAATGGGTGCCAATACTTTGCACAAAGCAAGAGATGCGCTACAGTCGGTAATTATACACGTACAGTGAAGTGTGAAGATGGAGGAGTTGAGGAAAGGATGAAGAAGTGCAGCTACTCTACAGCGAGGTGGAATTCGTGCAGCAGTCGGTAGGGGGCAGTGTGTCCTGCTCTACAGGTTTACGGGGGAAAGCGAAGGAGAAGAAGAGGAAGTGACGTGGTTTGTGTGGATGTGGGAGCTGTGATGGATGAAGTCGGGTCTCCGGCGGTTCGGCGCTCCGGTGCCGAGGCTCTGTCTTCCATCCGAACCGAAACCATTGAATCTCTCACAGACCTGGAAGACCTGGAGCGGGTTTATGCTCAGCTCTGTGCCGAAGAGGTGAACTTCCGCTTCACATTCACCTCATTGTTCATCAGAACTGAAGAGTGTTTACATTAGCGTAGCTTCTTCACCTGATTAATGGCGTGTCGTCATAAAAATATCATTATAATAGTAATAATAATAATAATAATCATTCCTGCAAAAAAACAACAACAAGTAGAATATTTAGTATTAAAGGCATTAAATTAAGACTGAATTATTGACGCTGTCAAATAATAAATCTCTCAGAACTGTCAATCACTTAATTAACCACGCCCCTGCAACGATCTAATCATCTCATTAACCACGCCCACTTGAATATAACATAACACTTATATGAACGCTTATAATACAATTTATTCCAAAGTACGTCCGCCCGTTTAATACTTAAATGATGTATTTATTTCATTCTACTTAACGCTTTAAACCTTCTCGTCTATGTTCAATTTAAAGTATTTCTTTCTCCCTGTGATGTTATTTACTACTGCTGGTCATGACTGTATGCTATATTTTTTATGACCTTAATTTAAAGTAATAATAATCATGGCGGTTCCAAACGCACTCTTATTTTACTGTCGGTCCAAACCAGAGCTCTGCGTATCGGACGATACGTGATACAGATCTGATCTAGTAACGTTTTGATTCTCTGTGCTGCTACTGCACGTCAGACATGATGGTAGTGATGTAGGAGGGGTTGTGTTCTGTTCTGCAGGCGGAGGTTCAGAAGAAGTTGGAGGTTCTTTCTGGACAGCAGAGCACCATCGAGACCAAGATGCTCTCTCTACAGAGGATCGGGTGAGTGTGTGGGTTTGGACGTGCAACTCCTAGGAGTAAGTAGTGGGGTTAACGAACCATTCTTACATTATCTACGGTCGAATATTTACCCTTTAGTTCCTTCGTGTGTGTGTGTGTGTGTGTGTGTGTGTGTGTGTGTGTGTGTTTAGACCCAACCTGCAGCTCATTGAAGGAGACGCCACGCAGTTATCCGGGATGATCAGCTTCACCTGCAGCCTGGCGGAGAACGTCAGCAGCAAAGTCAGACAGCTAGACCTCACTAAGGTTTTACACACACACACACACACACACCCCTGCACCCAGGCTACATCTCCTCTCACACACACAAGCGACTGACAGCAGGTGTGTGTGTGTGCTCCTTACAGAAAAGGCTGTACCAGGCGATCCAGCGTGCTGATGATATTCTGGATTTGAAGTTCTGCACCGACGGCGTTCAGACCGCTCTCCGCAACCAGGACTACGAACAAGCCGCCGCCCACATCCACCGCTACCTCTCTCTCGACCAATCAGTGATCGAGCTGAGCAGGCAGGGTGGAGAGAGTGAGTCCTTTAACAGATTAAGGGTTGTACCTGACACGGACGTGTTCACATACACGCTGCATAGCTCTGAATGGTTTGTTTCCTAGCAACAGGTTGCCAGGTCGAGCTGTAATACTCTGGAGAGGTCGAACCTCGTTTAGCGCGCTGGAAACAATCCAAACGTGTGTAAATTATTCGCAGGACCATGTCGAGTTCGAATCGTTTATTTATTTATTTTAATTACGCACCAATTTACTGAACTCTTTTTTTCGCATCATGTTAACGACTTGGAAGGAATGAGACTAGTGATTCGATCCGGACAGAAGTAACGGCACCCTATAAAAGGAGAAGGCGTTAGTGCGTGTCCGTGGTAGCTGGCGCGCTGCCTTGCGGTGACTGAGCAGCGTCAGTGCCATTCTTTCACCGTTTAGTCGCCATTTTGTCTTTTTAAGCTTTGTGAGCTTTGCCTTTTGTGGAGTTTTGTGGGCGTGGCTAAATGTAAATGTGCTTGGTGATACCTTATTTCCATAAACTTTGACTTCTTTTTGTGTCTCTTTAAAATATAAACCTTTACTGAAATCACAGTCAGGATGTCAATATATCATTTATAAATTTCTTTTGTGGGGAATCATGTTAAATACACACACACACACACACACACACACACACGATGTATTAATAGACTGAGTGATAATACTCCACTCTATACACATGTTGATGTTTCGCTACTTCCCGTGTCACTCGGCAGGCACCGCAGTCGACGCCAGTCTCGCTTTGCTGCAGGAGGCGGAGCTTAGTTTGAAAGCGCTGGTTACTAAGCGACTCGAGGAGGCGGTTGCCACGGGAGACCTGCCTCAGGTGGAACGCTTCTTTAAAATCCTCCCTCTGCTGGGTCTTCACGAGCAGGGACTCGCGCAGTTCGCCCAGTACCTCTGCAGTCAGGTGTGTGTGTGTGTGTGTGTGTGTATGTGTGTGTGTGTGTTAATAACCTGCATGGTGTTGATGCTGTGTCTGATCTCTGCAAGTTCTCTTTCTCTCCGCACTCAGTTGGCGAGTAAAGCGGAGGAGAACCTGCTCCTGGCAGTGGGTTCCGATGTCAGTGGCCGCCGCGCGACGCTGATCTTCGCTGACACACTCACACTACTGCTGGAGGGTAAAAACACAATCACACGCTCTCACACTGACACTGGAGACTCCTTCCATAAATGTTAAACAAACATCTCCTCACAGATCGAGTCCCTGTAACGGTAACGCATCAGGACGAGCGCGTCAGCGTGTATATAAAACCTGCGCCAGTGTCCGAGCCGCTGTTTTTATGCTTTGCACATTGAGCTTGGCAAAACAAAAACTTTCTCCGTACCGTATTTCGTCAGATCATCCACACGAGGTTAATTTGATATTTATGTGTTTATTGGGCAGGGACTTTAATTCTGTAAAACTCTATTAATATGCAGGTGAATCAGGGTGTGTAATGCGTTTCTGTGTGTGTCTCAGGCATCGCTCGGATCGTGGAGACGCACCAGCCCATCGTGGAGACGTACTACGGCCCGGGCCGACTCTACACGCTCCTCACACACCTTCAGAAAGAGTGTGACGCACAGGCGCAGAAAGTTGTGGAGAAGTTCATCCAGCAGAGAGACTATCACAACAAAGTGTGTGTCCTCCTGGGTTTTTCATTTTGGCGTGTGTAGGCCTGTCACGACAATAACGTTACGGACTTATCAGTACGATATACGGACACGGCCGCGACGTCGCCCGTTGGGTTCACGCAAGGACTCACGTCGCCAACGTTCTACCCGTTCGCACTGCTTCTGTCCTGTCGTCTGATCTAGGGCTGTCAGATTACAGTCCCAGCTTCGAATGTTTGAGACAATAACGCACGTTTAAGATGCGTAGCAAGCGCTAGCGCCGACTTTACTTAAAAGAAGAAAAAAATCTAGAAAGAACAGCTCTAGCGTTTCAAATAATCCCAAGAAATTTCTTAAAAGCTCTTTGGAAGCGCGCGCTTGCATTATTACGCTGTTATATTGTCATTATATCAGTGGCATAAAATGGCCTTAAAATGACAATAATATTGTTTATCGCAATTATTTCTGGTTCAATATATCGTCCAACAAAAGAAGTTATCGTGACAGGCCTAGGTGTGTGTGACGCTGTGTGTGTGTGACGCTGTGATGTCTCTGTAGTTCCAGGTTGTTCAGAGCGGCATGATGAGGGGCGTGTCTACGGAGAAGATCGATCCGAGGTACTTTATAACGATCGTGCATTCTGATTGGTCAGAAAAAAAACGAATGGTTTCTATAGTAACAGTTCAGAGGGACTCCTGCGGCGGACGCTTGACTGATCTTAAACGGATTCAAATTTACGCGTATTATGATTTCATGATTTCGGATGCGTTACCTAAATGTCTGTTCAGAATTATTGGCACCCTTGGTAAATATGGGGTTTAAAAATATCTCAATAATAATGAGTTAAAGTAAATAAATTTATTCTAAGAAATACAAAACCCTTATTGAATAGAATGTTGTGTGTGTGTGTGTGTGTGTGTAGGGAGCTTGACCCGGTGTTATATGAGGTCACCCTGATGAACTCGAGAGCTGAACTGTACCTGCGCTTCCTGAAGCGACGCATCACGGCGGATTTTGAAGTCGCAGACGCAACAGCGGACGAGTCGGTGATCCGAGGTAACGAACTCACGTTAACTTATTTCTACGTTTTAAATCAGCTCCACCTACAACACAGGACACTGTAGCCCTGCACAAAGTATTGGCGCCCCGTACAGTCGGATAGTAGTTTCGTTTACACATTAAATACGTTAAAGTTACTGGATGCCTTCATGGTGGGTTTTTTTTTTCCCCAGAGCACCAGCAGTGTTTAGAGCGATTGCTGAAGCATTGTCAGCTCAGCTGCACCATGCAGGAGCTGATTGGTTACTACATCCCCATGGAGGAGTATTACATGAGAGAGACTGTGAATAAGGTACACGTGCTAATAAAACCAACACACCTTTTTATATTGTGCGTTAGAATCCATAAACACAGAGATGGTTTTGTTCAGGCGGTCGCCATGGATACATCCGAGGCGGGTCAGCTGAGCTCCAGCATGGTGGACGACGTGTTTTACATCGTGAAGACGTGCATCAGCCGAGCGCTGACCAGCGGCACCTCGGACTGCGTGTGCGCGATGATCAATCACGCCATCAGCGTACTCGAGACGGATTTCAGGTACACGCCTACAAATGTCTATACCGGTACCTTCGCTGAGAAACAGAAAAAAATCCAAATTCACTCGTAATACGAGTCTTAAGGGCAGATTTTGATCTCCGGTCATTAAATGTATCAATTACGCGACCGTAAAGCGCAAGAGAAAATCTCCCCAAAGCTGTTCTTACGGGCTTTCGTTCAACTTTCCAACAGGAAAAAGTAGTCCCGCTTACTTTACACTTTCCTGAAGGTTCTGTGGTATCCATACGCCATCAGAGGAACACAGCTCACACATAACTCCCTCTGAAAAAGTAGTTCCATCTCTTCCATCAAGGAGCGATTCGACACGTTTACAGCTTCGTTTATACACGAACACATTTAAAACACACACAAACACACACACTGTAGATACAGTTGAGAGAGATTAAAGAAAGAAGGTTTATTTTAAAGCAGTATTTAGTTGCTCTGTTACAATACTTTTAAAATGAATCTTTAGTGAACAGGTTGTCATTTGCATGTGATGCTTTCAGATGAGGCACATGAGCATGAAAAGGAGCAACAGGAAATACATTTATATCGTGTGTGTGTGTGGGTGTGTAGGGAAGTGCTGGTGACTAAACTGAGAGCCGGTTATCCAGCCAGCGCCCTGCAGGATCTGCATCGTGGTGTCACCAGCGCCGTCAGTCTGATGCAGAGCAGCTTACAGCAGGGAAAAATCCAATCTCTGGGCTTCGAGAGTCAGGAACAAGCCAAGAACGCTTACCTGGTGAATAACGTCTCATTACATCTCTGTTTAACGCCATATTGAGGAATTTATATTGTTGGGATGAATCATTTTCTAAAAAATATGAAAAGGTAATATCCATCATGGGATCTGAGCTGAAACATACCTGTCTGATATGTCTTCCATACTGATATGTCAAGTGCTCTGGGGTTGAGTCTCAAAACAATGTAGACGTTTCTTATAGCTGGATTTTTATGAGTGACAGGTTTTATAGAGATTTGTGTTTTAAGAAGCAAGGTTTAAGCAATATGTAGCTGAACAAAGGGGAGGGGGCAGGGGACAAGTCAGTAAATGACACAGAGCCAAAAGAGTCGAGGCTATCTAAGAGCTGAGTCAAATGATTTGACACTGAAAAGAGCCATAATTCCAAGAGTTTTCTTTTATTAGTGAGCTGAACCAAATGATTTGAATCATTGAAAACAGCCATAATTTGAAGGAGTCGACTCTTATTGGTGAGCTGAACCAAATGATTCGACTCACTGAAAGCAGCCTTAATTTGAAAGAGTCGACTCTTATTAGTGAGCCGAGCAAAATGATTCGACTCACTGAAATGATCTGGAATTTAAGAGTCAGCTCTATTAAAGAGATGTTCAAATAATCTGACTCGCTGAAAAGAGCTAGAATTTGAAATAGTCAAACGTTATTGGTGTGCTGAATCAAATGATTTAACTCACTGAAAAGAGTCAGAATTTGAGTTGACTCTTATTAGAGAACTGAGGCGATTTATCTGACTCACTGAAAATAGCCGGAACTTAAGAGTCGACTCTTACTGGCTAAATCAAATGATACGACTCATTGAAAGCAGCCATAATTTGAAACAGTCGACTCTTGTTAGCGAGCTGAGCCAAGTGATTTGACTAATTAGAAAGAGCTGGAATTTGAAAGTGTCGAATCTTTTTAGTGAGCTGAGTCAAATAAACTCACTGAAAAAAGCCAGAACTCATCTCACTAGCTGGTACAGACTCGAGTTTAGCCATCGGACGATTCTGTTTGTTTGTGTGTTGACCAATCAGTGGTCTGTACTAGTTTAGCCCCGCCCACATGCCCCAGGAACTAAATTCAGCACGGGTATAAGGGTACTTCCTGGTGGAAAAGTCGCTGTTTTGAATGTTTTCTACATTTTCTTCCAGGTGACTCTGAATAACGTGCAGGTCTGCAGTGAGAACATCAGCACGCTGAAAAAGATGCTGGAGGTCTGATTGTTTCTGTAATCTGATATATTAATGGTCTTGTTCTTTAAACCTGTTTCTCACCCACTCTCTGACTTCTTTTTTTGTCCCCCCCCCCCCTGTGGCTCAGAGTGATTGTGCCAAATTGTTCAGTCAGGTGGTGGGTTCAGAACAAGCTCAGGCTAAGATAGACAGCTGTCTGTCTGACTTGGTGAACACGTCCAGCAAGTTCAAAGATCTCCTCCAGGTCAGAAAATTGGAACATCTGTATTTCCGTTAGAGCTGTCGGAATTTATACAAAAATAGTCCATACATTAAGGTTTAAGATCCCTCAGTAATCTATTTTTAGCTTATTAAAACGTGTGTGTGCGTGCGTGTGTGTAGGAGGGTCTTCAGGAGCTGAATAACACTGCTATCAGACCGCAGGTGAAGCCGTGGATCAGCAGCTTCCTGTCTGTTTCACACAATATCGAAGAGGTGAGAAACAATCTCTGACCGTCACAAAGCACTGACACTGGAGACTCCTTCCATAAATATTTGTTAAAGAAACCTCTCCTAACAGATCAAGGTTTTTTAATCCGATTATCAGTGAACGAGCTGTTGCTATAGGAACCATAACATATAACGAGCGTGTTAATTATAAATGAACCTGTGATGTGCAGTCGCGCTACTGTCAGAGCTGCCGTTATAGAAAACTAATCAACACCTCCTGACCAATCACATCACAATCAGTTGTTTTTTTAATTTCAGGAGGAGTTCAGTGAGTACGAGGCGAACGATCCGTGGGTTCAGCAGCTGGTTATGCAGCTGGAGCAGCTCATGGCTGAGTTTAAGGTAAAGAAAACGTCACTCGTGTTCAGTGTGGACGTTTGCCGAGACGTGAAGTGTGACGGAGTGTGTGTCCCCAGGCCGGCTTGTCTCCTGTCATCTACGACACGCTGACCAGCCTGATGACCAGCCTGATCGCCATGGAGCTGGAGAAGACCATCTTTAAATGCACCTTCAGCAGGGTGAGAGCGTCTGTAATTCACTCACACACCTCAGGGGGGCGTCCGGTTTACTAAATGAGATATCCTCACTCACTGAAACCTCCATTTAATGCTCTCTCTCTCCTTCTTTTACTCTTCTGTCTCTCTCTCTCTCTTATTCTGTCTCTCTCCTTTTATCTCTGTCTGTCTTTCTTCCTTTTGTCTCTCTCTTCTTCTCTTTGTCTGACTCTTTCTTTCCCTCTCTGTCTCTGTTTATTTTCCTGTCTGTCTCTCACTCGCTCTCACTCGCTCTGTATTGTGTCTCCCTCTTCTTCTCTTTCTCTGCCTGTGTCTCTCTCTCTCTGTCTGTGTGTCTCTCTCTGTCTCTCACTCTCAGTTGGGTGGTCTGCAGTTTGATAAGGAGCTGCGTTTGCTGCTCGCTTATCTGTGCTCCGTCTCCTCTTGGACGATTCGGGATAAATTTGCTCGCCTCACTCAGATCGCAACGATCCTCAACCTGGAGAGGGTTCGTATCCGTATATAATCAGCACTTTTGTGTGTGTGTGTGTGTGTGTGTGTGTGTGTGTGTGTGTGTGTGTGTGTGTGTATATACACACATTTTTACTTGGATGAGAATTTCCTGATCAGAATTTCACCACGTGTAGTCACGTGTTTATACACAAATCAGCCCGTGATATCCAGGTGTAAACCGGATCTTTGTTCCCTGTGTCCCATTTCAGGTGTCTGAGATCCTGGATTACTGGGGACCGAACTCAGGACCTCTGACGTGGCGTCTGACTCCGGCCGAGGTCCGACAGGTCCTGGCGCTCCGAGTGGACTTTCGCAGTGAGGACATCAAAAGACTCCGCCTTTAATACGCCGCTGAAAGCTAACCGGATCATTTCCAGTTATTTATGATTAGAATAGAACAAAAAGGGTGAATATAATCCAGGGTTTTTTTTTTCTTTCCTTCATTTGTACACTAACGTGATGAGAAATGTCCCACGGGGATTATTGGGATTACGTTCATAAAAAGACTTGCTCTATCGATATGTCTGTCTTTTCTTTTTGTAATGCTCAGAAACCTCAGAACCTGTTTCATAGGAGAAGATGGTTCTGATCTTTTGAAAAGGGAATAAAAATGTTCCGTGCCGCACCAGTGCCAAGTCTCGCACGTGGAATGTTTTTATGTATTATTTAACGCTTCTTTTTAATGAAAAAATGTTTTAATGAGAGCTGTAAGCCGTAAACGAACACCTCATCTGACGCAAGATTTAGTGCTCGCTTATTATTATTATTATTATTATATATTATTAAATATTTTTATTGTCAGAGAAGTGAGTGAAAATAACCTCCACTTCTGATTTTCAGTCTTTACCCCGATCGCTCACTTCATACTCCCAGCTCTCTCTGCACTTTACCTTTTATGGAGTTTTGTGGGCGTCGCTAAATGCAAATGAGCTGTGTCAGAAACGTAATTAAGGAACATCAGTTCACCACTTGAGGTCATTTCTGGTGTTAATATCTACTCTGTGTATAGAATATCATCGTGAGATTATCGTCTCAGAGTTCTGAAGCTGATAAACTAGTATAGAAAAAAAAAAGCCAGCGCTATAAAAACTTTAAAAAGTTGAATATTTTGCTTCTCTGACTCTGGATTACGAAGATTAATGAGCAGTGGGGTGTCACCCATTAAAAACCGAACAAAACAAAAAACAGGCTGTGAGTCGGAGAGGGAGAAAATAAGGTTTTGCAAGAATTTAATAAAAAATAAAAACAAACATTTTAATAGTATAATAATAACACAAGCGTCTGAAAATCTTACAGGATCACTACATCAAAAAAATAGACTTGAATTCTGAATCATTTTTTTACTCCAAATCCTCGGTTCGTTTTTGCAAACGGTGACGGTCCGCAGATTTGGATCGAATCCTCAGGATGTTAAATACAGAATAATGAAACCCAGGTACTGATGGAACAGTCAGAGAGAGAGAGAGAGAGAGAGAGAGAACACGTCTATGCTGAATTTATATACGCTGGCTTTCATGGGGGGAAAAAAAAAAAGGAGATACAAAGATTAGAAGCCTATTGTAATCTTCAGTCTGTTCTGCACCCGCTGTGTTTCTGTAACAAACACAAAAATGTACTTCATTAAAAAGCTTGTTTATTACGCTACACGTGACCGCCTACGATGGAATCTCGGCGTTAAATTCCCACAGGTTTGTTTTCTGTTCAAAATAAATCAGTGACAAAACCACCATGGAACTCGACTCTTCCATACTGAATCCCCACCCGTGTGACTCATCCACTAACTCATCCACTAACTCATCCACTAACTCATCCACTAACTCATTCGCCAGCATAGTCTTCTTAGTTTAATCATATTTAGGCTGTCGGGAAATCCAAAAGCTCGTGAGGGCGTGTCCAGAATTTGCATATCAGTGCATATTTATAACTCGTGTCAATTTCGTTACCTGGGCTTTAACAATTTTATTTTCCGAACTATTTATTTTAACGTGTTAAAACGATCTGTGATTTTCCACAGAGGCGATGTCGGTACCGGTATCGGATCAGTACCGAAGCTCTGATACCGGTATTGTGTCGAAACTAGAAAAGACTTGGGTAGTGAAGTTCTTCTTGAGGAGTAACGCCTTCACCTCGCAGACATTAGCAGAAATCTTCAGAACACACTCTTGGGAAAAGAAAAAATAAGGGTACTTAACTGTACTTTTCCTTGTGGAAGTATGACGAGGACACATTTTGTACCTTTATTCCATAAATTTCACCTCGAAACGTGGATGGTGACGTAAACGTACGAATACGAATGGACCGTGATTGACCTTAAATCTAAACTACGCACTAAAGGTACAAAAAGTGTACTTGACAGTACCGACCCAGAGACAAGGCACAGTACCACTTGGATCCCTTTTTTATCATGACACTGTATGGTGGTATGATGATCTGGATATTGTGAATATATATATATATTTCTGTAAAACAGCTGTGTTAAAGTTAGTGATATTAGTATGCAGGTGGTCGTGGGGGCGTGTTCATATTTGCATACTCGTGCATATTTATAAGTCACAATGAGGACGTTCCTTACTTGGGCATTAAAACACTGAACTGTTTTGGTTTTTCCCCCCCCCCGGTAATTTCATGACGTCACTGATGTTTCACAGAACTCACATGTGTTTATCAAGGCTAGACGGAGCACATTGTGGAAATTTTTTTCTTTTGACACCATCACCCACTCCTAACTTTTTTTTTTGTTTGTAAACACTGAGAATTCAAATCCAAACAAAAACAAAACAAAAATTAAACACCTCCCAGAACATTGTTCTGTTTCGGGTTTCGGTCCGGGTTTTTTTTTTGGGTCAGACTTTTTTCCGAACCGCACTGATACCGGACAGCACGCGGTCGCGCTCGCGGAGCTCCTCCTGCAGGCGCGCTTCGCTCACGCGCAGCTGGCGGATGGTGTTCTTCATCTCCTTCATCTTCACCTCCATGAGGGCGATGATGTCGCGCTGCTCGTTGAGTTTCCTCAGGAGCTCGGCTGAAGTTGTGCCGGTGGTCAGGGAGTACGAGTGCTCCTCTCCGCACAGCGCCAGGAGCGAACCGGGCTCATCCGGTACCACCGTCACCACCACCTCCTCGGACTTGAGCGCCGGCGCTGAGCACGAGCCGTCCACTGCTGCTGCTGCTGCTGCTGCTAACGATGATGAGGATGATGATGAAGAAGAAGATGATGGTGGTGGTGGTATAGCGACGGGTGAGATGTACTGCCCGTTCTGTCCGATCTGCACCACGAACTCGGTCTCGCCTTGATGTGCTTCACTGTGGATTGCGCCGAAGCTGGTGAGAACTGGCGCGGGCGCAGGCGCAGGCGCAGACGCAGCGTGCACCTTCCTGCCCCTGCCGCGCCGACTTCTCCTCTCGTTCACTCCGCGTAACGGGAAGAGCGTCGGGACTCGGATGGTGTAGGTCTTCCTGCCCCCGGGGAAGTGCACGCTGCACACGCGGTGTCCTGTAGTGGGCTGGAAGGTGCTGAAGCAGCCGCTCACTCCGGCCCGGGAGATGTTCTTCAGCCAGATCTCCCGCTGAGTCGGGTCTTTCGGGAAGGTGTAGAACCGGAGCTCGCGGTCCCGGTGTGAGTTATTATAACACCCGGGCACGCAGCACGTGAAGCCTGGCATGA